>NC_064307.1:32279914-32331878 GCF_023373825.1 Bactrocera dorsalis
GCAAGATTACCTGCAGGAGCTTGTAAAAACATCTTAACAAAAAATTTAAGTGACCGTGAGAAGTTTTTCGAACATAAAAAGTCGGTACAATCTACTTAACCAAGGAATATACTTTATGACTAAAATCAGTATTCTGAAGCGTTTTGCTACTCTACAGTATTCATAATATTTAAATCCTCCAAAACAACCATAGATCATGGTAGACGGCATCCCAAAGTTGGAATCATTTAAAATTTGTTTATGTTGGCAAGACCGATGAAACTGTGACTGAAAATAGTGGAAGTTCATAATACCAAAACCAAAAAAATGGGTTGATCTGAAGTTGAACTGCTTCAACTTTATTTTTGGCTAAACTCGGTGATCCTCTCATTTACGAAATAGTTTCAAATCAACCAAGTTACAGCAGGGGGGACTTTGCTTCCATTCATTCCTTGTAACGCCATTTTCTGTCAGTTCACTTGACTTTATACATATGTAGTTAGTAGACCCAAAAAAGCGAATTTTCCAAACATTTTTTCTGAGAAAACTTTTAAATTTATTTATCCAAAAATGTGTACGCATATTATGGAATCTTTTAAATGTATTTTAAGACTTAGTATTAGAAAAAATATTTATTTGGAAACGAACTACAGCTGATCTTTGAGAGCCCTTCTCAAAAAAGACGTTTTGCGGTGACCACTATATCTCTGAACTGGAGGATTTTAAATTAAAAAAACCAAACCGATTTCGTTAAGATATTGTTAAATCTAGTAATTAAACAAACCAATGATATAAACAAAATTGTTTGACAAAATGGCGATTTCTAAAAAACCGATTTCTAAAAAAACGATTTTTTACCAAAATTTCGTCCTAAAGTTGTTTATAAAAAAATATTTATCGGTGAGAAAAAATCTTTCGATTAATTGTTAAAAAATATATTTAAGAACATCATGTTTAAATTTGACACTAATCGGTTTAGCCGTTTTCGAGTAATATTGGTACCCGGGAAACGCGTTTAAAGTTTGGACTCAAGCACTCTGAAACGCATTTTCAAATTTACGTGTAACTTCGAAAATATTCACCGGAAAGATATGAAATTTTCTTTGTGTATTCTTAAATATACTATGTACATTAAGGAAATAAAATAAAAAAATCGATTTTTGAAAATTCTAACTGTATAAAACCCAACAAAATGATACAAGAAAAAAATAAAATAAAAAAATAAAGGATTTGGACATATTTTAGAAATTGGTGAGAATTCATTAATTAACCAAAGAAACACATTTCCGTCAACTCAACTGAAGACTTAATGGATATTTCAAACAATATTTGGTATGGTTTTTTATTGTAATGAGGAATGATACTCCTAACAAACATAAAAATACTTACATATATGATACCAAATAATCCTCATTTTACTACTACGCTAAAAATATCGAATATATCAAGGTCACAGGTTTACCACAATCGCGGCAATAAAATCAGTCTCATTACTTAATTGTCAAACCTCGTATAATGAATGAATCCTTATTGAAACCGGTACCAAAAATTGTTAAAATCGGTCAATGACTTCCACAAACACACGCATAAAGAATATTTATATATGTAATATATGGTATACTATGTTATATACCAATCACATTCAAATGGCTGAGATGTACTTATAGGAACCATTACTGTATATCTATTTTGCACTCTTAAAACATATGTAGTCTCATTTTAGGTTCCTTCTTTTCCCATTATTGTTGAAATATTTCGAAACGTCAAAATTTCTAGCGCAACTCATAAACGTCAACAAACGTACACAATGTATAAATATATGTATGTATAAGTATATTTGTATGTATATCTGTAGTTAGTTGGACATTTCACTTAGTATTTCAAATGTGCTCGCATTTATTATTCTATACAATAAATGTTCATAAATTTCTAAGCAAGCGCTGCGGTCGCGATAATTTTAAATTTGCTTCCTATATTCTATCTTCGGCAGCAATTAGGACACTAATTTATGCAGCTCTTGTATTTGAATACAAAGTCATACACATGTACATATGTATAAGCATTTAAAAGTGGGACATTATAAGCGAAATATATATAATATTTAGTACACACACTTATTTCCAATTTAAATTGCATCTGCAATTGCAACAGCTGATGACAATTGTAAAACATCTGCAGATAATTTATCTGATAAAAGATGATTATGGCAAAGCATTTAAGAGAATTGCAACAGTAATATACATATGTATGTATATTGAAATTATAAATATTATGTACATATGTATATAAGAGGGCTTGAGTAAAAATACAAGTGTATATGTATAGAAAATTACTTACGTTTGCAGTTACAGTGGGCAATATCTGTCAAGGTGGAGGTAGTGCTTGCTGCCATAGGAAATTTTAAAATTCTTAATTTATTTGTCAAAATGTATGTCCTCCCCTTCAAAGTAAGCACCCTTGGTCCCAATATACTTATGCCAACGTTTCTTCCAACTCTCGAAACAGTGGCTAAAGTCAATTTTCGGAATAGCCTTCAATGCGAGTAGAGAATCGTGTTTAATGTCTTCAATTGACTCAAAACGATTTCCTTGGAGCAGTTTTACTGTATAGCCAGTAGCCACACGGAGCTAAATCAGGGAGTACGGTGGTTGCGGCACGATATTCAAGTTAGCGAAAAACTCACGAAGGAGCAATACAGCATGGGACGGTGCATTATCGTGGTACAAAAACCAAGAGTTGTCGACCCATAATTCGGGCTCTTTTTATACTCTCGCAACAAAGTAAAGGAGAGTATTATAGTTTTGTTCACATAACGGTTGTTTGTAAGTCCTAAAACTAAAAGAGTCAGATATAGGGTTATATATACCAAAGTGATCAGGGTGACGAGTAGAGTTGAAATCCGGATGTCTGTCCATCCGTCCGTCTGTCCTTGCAAGCTGTAACTTGAGTAAAAATTGAGATATCATGATGATTGGTACAGGTTTTGGCTCCATAAGAGGGTTAAGTTCGAAGATGGGCAAAATCGGCCTACTGCCACGCCCACAAAATAGCGGAAACCGAAAACATATAAAGTGTCATAACTAAGCCATAAATAAAGATATTAAAGTGAAAATTGGCACAAAGGATCGCATGAGGGAGGGGCATATTTGGACACAATCTTTTTGGAAAAGTTACTAAGTTTTTCATACATATCTCGGAAACTACTACAGCTATGTCAACCAAACTCTATAAAGTCGTTTCGTTTAGGCATTTCCATACACAGTTTAAGAAGAAATCGGATAAAATCCACGCCCACCTCTCATACAAAGGTTATGTTGAAAATCACTAAAAGTACGTTAACCGACTAACAAAAAACGTCAGAAACACTAAATTTTACGGAAAAAATTGCAGAAAGAAGCTGCACCCATTCTTTTTTTAAAAATTGAAAATGGGCGTGGCGTCGCCCACTTATGGACCAAAAACCATATCTCAGGAATTACTCAACCGATTTCAATATTGGTATATAATGCTTTCGATATTCAACGATGTCAGTACGATCTCTGGCGAAATCGGTTAGCCATCGATTCTCAATATAACGCTATTTTGAATTCCAGCTGATGCCTTCTCTGTATAATACCAGTATACACATTAGGAACCAATGGTGATAGCGGAATAAAACTTTACACAAATACGGTATTGAGCTGAGGTATCCCTTGTGGAAAAATTGTCGTGATCGGACTATGACTTTTCAAGGTCCCTGATATCGAACAGATGTCAGTAACAGTCATACTAACCTAAAAAAAATATATTTCGACGAATGGGTTTCGTGCGAAATTTAAATTAAAAAGTCTTACTGAATATTTTTTGCTTACAGCAATATAAAAAAATATGTAAATGACGGATAATGAAATCTCGATTATCACTTTCTATGCGAGAGTATAAAATGTTCGGTGACACCCGAACTTAGCCCTTCCTTACTTGTTTGCTATATATTTACCTGTACAGAAAATTTAAGGATATCTTGTAAGGAAAATGTGTACCCATGTTATGGTTTTCAGCTCAACTCAGTTGAATGGAAGTTGAAGCAATTCAATGAGGTGACAAAACAACGAACAGTTTTCCAAAATGTTCACTCCGCATATTGATTGACCCCATAACCCTCTGAACCTATATGTAGAATAATTATAGATTTTTAATATTACCGTGTTTTGGGCGTATTAATGGCTTCATTTTTGCTTATTATAATTTCGAAACTTATATTAATGTACTGAATCCTCTCGACTTATATTTGGCTGACTTAAAGCTTATGTTTCCCTCTCAATTAAGGCGTAAAGTACTCGCACCGTAAATAAAACTCATAGTAATCATTTGTCTCCTTTAAAGTCTTAAGCAAATCGTTTAAATATCATCACAGATTCGCGTGTTTACATATTTAAGTGTGTGTGTGTGTGTGTGTATATTGTGGCATACACGAGCCAGCTGCATTTACGTTGCCGCAATCAATGTCAAGTGTGATAAATGTGATTGCCTCTGTAAATTATTCTACTCATAATAATTAACCAAATGCGTTGAAAGCGGATTTTCGCAAATGAAATTTCAATTGTAGTTTACGCGAGTCTGTGTGCCCTGGTGATGTACATAAGTATGTGTTTCTGCAATTGCATGCTGATACCTGTGGGGATAATTTATGGTTTTGCGCATGTGAATATGTGACGAATGTTACCTAATTACGAAGCGAGGTATTCGTGTGTGTTATTTTCTATGACTGCACTTGCACAGAACTCTTTCGAAGCATTTCATTTAAAAGTAGTTAAAGACGTTGCATATTTTAGGGCGTATAATGCATTATTTGGTTAATTTATTTAGCAAAAATAGTTTTGATTTGAATTTACATATTTTAATTTAGCATTATTCATTCTCTATTGTATTCATTGTTGTGCTCATTTAGTCCAAGAGAGAATATAGCCCAATTTAAAAATTTTTATTGTGACTAAATATGTAGTTCCAGAAATTTGTAAATAAAATGCAAAATGTTTAGTTATTCATCAATATTAATTTTATCGCCTTCAAAGTAATTCTCACCAGATGTAACACACTTCCTCGAAACACTTTTCATAAGCACTTTTTGGGATGGCTTTCAGCTCCTTCATCGAATTTAGTTTTATCTCTTCGATCGACTGAAAACGGGTTCCACGGAGCAGCAATTTCAGTAAGGGGAATACGCTGGTTGATCGATGGTATTCACCAAAATATTTTCATCAGCTGAAGAGGTCGAATGTTGTTCAGAACGAGGCATGTCTTCAGGCACTCAACTCAATCATTGCGATGCTCAGTGCTCTGAAAATGTCAGTTATTTTTCACTACCAATCGGTAGTACGGAATGGACACACTAAGCACCTTAGCCGGGTTAGAAGCCCATCTTATATCGGCACCCGTTTGCAATACTCGATACTTCCTAAAGAACCGTACCAAAAGAGAAGCGAACTTCACGGGCCCCTGCTACCCGTGGGAGCCGAATTAAGTCTCCGATTAGCCCTCGTAGCCGAAATAATTACCAATAGAGCTTAAATACTACTCTGGATTGGTGACCAGCGGTTGAACTCCATACACGGACACACCCTCCACACAAGAAACCAACACTAATCCTCACTTAGTCGCCTAAACAATTCAAGCGCAGAAATAAAAAAACGACCATAACTGTTCCGACTAGTGGAAATCACACCACTACCATCAATTCCCGCAATAACGTGCAACCAATCTTCTAAACGCCTCCCATACAAGTACCCCGACATATCAAATACATAGGTGCCTCTCGCAAAAAATGCATTCCAGTCTAGAAAGCAAAAACCCCAGACACAGACAAAATCTGAAGTAACCCTCAACGTACCGTCCCAGATGTATTCGTAATTCACCGGGCCCTTAGGTCTCCCGCTTGACAACAATCAGTGCTATAGTCTGTTTAACACCTTTCTCTGTGGTTGAATCTCGCGCCTTTCTCTTGTTAGCGACCAGAAAAGGTCCTTTCACATATTGCTCAAGTAGCTGACGACTTGCGGTCCTAGATCAAGTATCATCTGGGTCGCCAAAAAGCATCCGTTTGAAAGCGAGCTAAAATGAGAAGGCGAAACATCCTCCACAGGGTTGTGCGCTGAGTTTAAGACCCACCACGTAAAAAACTCCTCCAATTAAAAGAAGAAAATAGCCTCGCTCTGTTGTAAACTCGGTTATAACCGCGTACGCGGTGTCTAGTGACTCCTTCTAAGTTTCTAAGAATTTTTTTACTATTTATCACCTTCTCTAGCAACTACAGTGCATACAAATTAATTACACGCATACACTCCATCTCACAAAGCAAGAGTAAGACCCAAGCAATGCAGAGGTCAATGTCGGAAAAAGGATAATTATGGCAAGAAAAACATATGTATGTACGTATTCCTTCATAAAACACTACACAGTAGTCGCGCTGACTTCTGTTTATAACGGAAATTATGTAAACAAATCGTTCAGAGTTCAACTTCCAGATTAAAGTGCTCAATAGAGGTTATGCACATACATACATAGATACATACACACACATTTGTATGTACACGTGTACAATATTAAATGGATAAAAATGTAAAACGTCTTCAAGTCTGTGCGCATTAAACGCTCCAGGCGGCCCAAGGTGGTCACATTGCCTCCGGTGGCCGCGTCGATAAGTTCGACCAAGTGCCTCGGCTCTTGCTACAAGCACACACACATAAACACATGCATGTGTTGAAAAACATGCGCTCGTATTCACCCATACATACATATGTATACATATAACGCTAGCGGCGCTGTTTTAGTCGATTTCAATGTTTTTCAAGTTTGAACTAAAATGTAAATTAACAATTGCTAAAAATAGACCACAGCGAAGCCACTGATCGACCAATACCACCAGCAACAACCAAACAGTAGCGCTAGCACGGCATGCACAGAAGAAATATTATTATTGTTGCTGTTTTTGTTGTTATGCATGCGTGTTTATTGCTGTCTCAAGCGCTGGTGGCCTGCAAGTCGTTTGCATTTGTTTATGCTCATTAAAAGGATTTTGAACTTATGTCGTTCTATTTTCTTAACAGTTCGATGTTTTGGTGTTTTTATTTTCCTCCAATTACACTGTTTGCTTTGCTTTGTTGCAGCAAGCAATTAAACATAGCAGAACTAGACAAAAGCAATATAATATTTAGTTGCAAGAATGGTAGAATGGTGAAGGTGTTTTCGATTCAAATGTAAACAAAGCACGGAAATCAATTAAAATCTTTGTTGTAGTCTTTCCAAGAAGTAACGTTTCATTTACAAATATACATACATATACATACATATGTGCATACATACATACTTATATTCGCATTGCTGCTCGTGAATAAAATATATTCTTGTTGAATGCAAATCAAACAAAGAAAATTTCCTAGAAGCATTTAATTAATTTAACAATTTTAATTTCTGCAAAACATATAAACACTTATACATTATATGTACATATGTATTTAATTGTAAATATGTTTATACTAATGTACATTTGTGTTGGAAAATTTTCAAATGGCACTTCCTAGTTTTGGTCAAGTTTTCTTCCATAATTACATACATACATACATATGTACGTATACATGTTTAGTAAATTATTTTACAAACTCACATATTTAGATGCATACCCTGTAGGAAACTTCGCTAGCTTCGAATTTTTTATGCCCTGACCTGCGTTTATTCAGTTTGCCATGAAGTTTCCAATACCTAAAGAACCCAAAAAAGGTGGAGACCCTATGAAGTATACGTACTACTACATATAAGCAAAACATTTGAAATTCTTAATTTATTCTTCAAAATTTATGTCGTTCCCCTCAAAGTAATCCCTCTTGGCACTAATATATTAGTGCAAACACATCCAATCCTCGAAACAGTTGTGAAAATTAATTTCCGAAATAGCTTTCAATGCGCGTATCGATTCACGTTTAATCTCTTCAATTGACTCAAAACGGGTTTCAGGGAGCAGTTGCTTGAGTTTGCTGAATAGACAGAAGGCACACGAAGCTGAATCAGTAACGATTGGTTGAAAATTTGGCCAAGAACTCACGAAGAATCAATGCAGAATGCGGGGCGCATTATTGTGGTGCAAAACCAAAGGGTTGTCGGCCCATAATGCCGGCCTCTTTTTACGAATAGCTTAGGTTAAGCGACGCGTAACATTCAGTGTCAACCTTGTTAACAGTTTGAACGGCCGGAACGAATTTGGAATGTTCCGCATCTCGATAATCGAAGAAAACTGTCAACATAACCTTATTTTTTTACATGTTGGCGTGGTTTTTTCGACTTTGGCTCATCTTTGTCACAACATTCGGCCGATTGATCGTGTGTTTCTCGTAAGCATAGATCCAACAGTCATCGCCACTAGCAATACGTTTCATGAAATCCTGGTAGGCGGTAAGCATTGTTCCACAGACGTTAAGGCGACACTCGAAAAAAAATGAGTGATTCTGGAACAAGTCATGCTTCCATGTTTCATAGGTCCAATTGATCTTTCAAAATGGTTTTCATTGATCCTTGCGAAATTCCAACGATGCCAATAAGATCTCTGACGATTCTCAAGCACCAATTCTTTTATTTTATTGACGTGTTGATCATAAGTTATGTTGATATCAGTTCTGGACGTGGTTCGTCGTCAACGCGTTCTCAACATTCTTTGAATAATATATATCAATCAAAAACACTTGCTCGCGGGAAACAATTATCATCGACAGACAGACACGGAAATAGAGAGTGTCTAATAGAAGTATTTACAATGACGTTTAAAATTGAAAGATTTGGGTTAGGCAAGATAAGACGAAAAGATTTAGAAAAATATATTGTATATGTATTACTTGAATACAAAAATATCACCAAGAGAACTGGTTTCCCACAGAGTTTGTTGGACCATAATTGAACTCGTTATACAGTGAACTTTCATTAACTTGAATTTTATGACCGTAATTATATTTATACCTCCCTGAACAGCGTGTGGAAAGCAAAAAGTAAACGTCGAAGACCTTATAATAGGAGTATAGCTGAGGTGACTTACCCACGTCCGTTCATTCGTCAGACTGTATATATGTATGCCAACTAGTCCCTCAGTTTTAGAGCTATCGATCTGAAATTTTACATCCATCCTTTTGCCACCAAGAAGCTGCACATTTTCGGAAACGCCGATATTGCCCTACTATAGCATACCGAACAATCAAAATAAAGTTTTTGGCTTGATAATTTTTTTATTTGAGACGATTTTTTCACAAAATCGAAGTAAATTTTTTTTCTTGTTTAATGAGCTTTTGTTATTGTAGTTTTATAAAATGACGGTAATTTGTATTTTTTATCCTTTCATTCTTTATTTGTCGAGTTCAGATAGGACTCTTTCGAGAGTACGGGTTTTAAAAAGAATTTTGAACCTTCCACACTATAAAAGACATCCGTTGAAGAATCAGTCAGGTTAAGCCAAATGAGAAACATTGTCTGTAACGCTTGTCGAAAACTCACTGAGTTAGAACATACTTACATATACCATATACACACACACAAACATTTGTACCATGTCCGCTTAATAATTCGTCTTCATGACAAATCTAATTAATAATTTTGCTGTCAAAGAAACATGTGAATTGCTAGCAGACATCAAATAGATTACCAGATTCCAACAAAAACTATGCAGCAACCACGATATTCGCATAAATAGCCACATGGACATGGTCACAAAGATCCATCCATATATTATACCATATTTATATAAGACGCACATGTACGAATACATAAGTATGTTCGTATGTAATTTAGAAATTTCCCAGATGTCAGCTGTTGCTAGCAGTCGCGCAGACCGCGAGATATGCGCGTGTACACACCATAAGTATGTCGTAAATGCTGGTTGGGGGCGGTGGCTGAGGAAAATTTGGCAGCGAAAAAACCGCGTGTGTTTCCCGGTTTGCGTCTTAAGAGCAAAATACGTACACAAACATTATAGAAACAATAACAATAACAGAAATAATTAGAAGAAATATGTATGTTCCAAAATCGAACAGGTATGCGAAGCAGTATGAAAGCTTTTAAGAAACATACTTACACAACACAAATGTGTCTCGTGTGTATACAAATAAATGCATAATGAAAAAGAAAAAACTAGAGCCGATTAACACAAAAGCAACTTTAGGGGGGGACTTACTTTTTTTCTTCTTCTTTGTGTCATAAAAAGGCGAGGGAATATTTTCAACACTTAAAAGCAAATGTTGGAGACCCTTTAAAAATGTATGCATAAATGAACAGCCAGACGATTTAGCCCTATCCATCTATCTACTTATGATATAGGTAAACTAGTTACTCGCTCAGTGAGATATTTGAGATTCGATCTGAATTCTGCACACGTCTTTTTCTCACCAAGAAGTTGCTAATTTCTCGGAACTGTCAATATTTGACCATTATATCATATATCTGTCATACAAACTGAAGGATTAAAATCAAGTGCTCAAAATTTGGTACGGAAAAAACATTGTACAGAAAGTATTTTCTTGTTTATATTGATATACTATATAGAAAAAGACAAAATCGAAATCTAAACTAGAATACCGCTTTGGAGCATTAGCATGCAGAATCCAATAAATAGGCATCGATTCGAACGCGAATGATTCAATAGTTTTTTTTTTGAAATTGTTGAAGTGTGAAAATTTATCAATTGTTGAACGAAAACGCTGCCCAGACCATATCACTGTCGTGCTTAACGTTTTTAAATATTTTTGTGGTGTGACTGGAGATATACTACTAGTATACACCCGACGGCTACGGCGATGGATATGGTTTGCTGTCGTATAACATACGGTGCATCGTCGCAAAGTACATTTTTCTAAATTTTGACGTCCTTTTATAAAGGTTCTTTAGCAAAATACAGGCGTGCTTTTATGTTTCCTTTAGACAGAAATTGTTTTTTTCGACCCATTCGTCGAAACAACTGAGCATCATTGAGATGCCTACGTACATACAAGTCTACTGGATATACTTAACCCGAATTTCTCAGTTATTTCTATCAGAATCCCACGGTATGATTTAAAAGGATCAGCATTGCTTTTATTGCTGATGACTCTATCACTATGTTGTGTTGTTGATTGATTCAACAACTTTTTCAAGGACCACTGTTTATCGATGGTGTAGTGATCACCTCTCCGAGCCGTTCGATACCAAATGAGGTTTCAGACAAGACGACTCCCCTTCGTGTGACTTCTCGTGAGACTGAAAGTGTACAGCAAACGACTGTATGAATGTTTCCAAATGAGCCGCATCCAACAAAAATTGTTCGCGTACGAACCACTTCTCAGTAAATGATTGGCTGTTTTGCAAATCAGTAAATTCTAAGTGGTACACAACCATTTGTTTGTCTGTTGTCTTTCAAGAAATCAGGAAAACCAACCAAAAGTGAACGGATCTTAATGGATAATATTTTGAAAGACAATTAAGCGATTTTCGATGATTAATATTTGTTTTTGCTCTCTAATCCCGAAATATAAAAGACAACCTTCGAATACTGAAAGTTCACTGGAATAACTCTTAAATCACATCGATATCTATGCCAAGATATATTTTAATTTAAATATATTTTTGAAAATCTAAAAAAAAATGTGCGCTAATTATAAATGATAAAATTATCTTTGTGTCTCCGAGGCAAATTTTCTTTTCTAATACACACACATATACTGCATAAATACATACATATACTGAAATATGTTTCAACATACAAAATAGCACACCTTCCTACTATAAACAACAAGAAAAAAATAATAAATAAATTAAAACACCTTCCATTTTGAAGAAATGTGTCGGAAGTGAAATTTCCACGAATCTTCTGTATGTGAATTCCAACCAACAGCAAAGTGACCACAGATCTTTATAATTAATTGTGTGTTGTTTATAAGCATTAAATTGGCTTGACTGCACGATGATACACAAATATACATACATACGTATGTATGTATTTATGAATGTGCGAAGTGTGGATAAGCGTATGTTTTGGTTTTTCCCACACTCGTCGTTTCGCCGAACCGACCAGTCGCCCCCCTGCGTATGTTTCGTCTATTGCTGCCGTCTTGTCCCGCGCAGGGTTGATAATTTTTTTTTTCGTTGCCGTCTTCTCGGCGATTTGGCCCCAATTCAACTCATTAAATTATGGGCGTCTAAAGAAAAATGACGCACTTTTCGTATTTAGCAGGTTGTTTCACCTATCTCGTGGCATTATAGACCCACAGCTACAGCGTCGGAAGAACAGCTGAACCGAATTGGCTGCGTCATGCGCTTCTTGCGAATTTTTGATTGCGCACAAAAACAAAATTCGCTACTTAGCAATTTGGCAGTGGGTTTGGTGTGGCAGCCGAGAGGAGCAGCGTGCAGTGGACCAAGTGGCAAAGTGGCGATCACTGCTGGTCAAATTTACATGTAAATATACAAATATGTATGTATATATAGATATACTCCGCTGGTTACGATGTGGCTGTGGTCGGGGTTTAGAGCCTTGTGCCAAAAAAAATAACAATATTCATTTTGATCATATATGAAGTCTTTAAGGGGGTCCATGTACAAGTGGTTTAGGTCGATCACGCTTAAGTATATACATACATATGATGCATATATGTATATATGCAAGTGTGTGCATTCAGCTAAGTACATTGTGAAATTCAAATGGATTCGCTTCTGGCCACCCATTCCGTATGCCCTCACAGAGACCTCATGTGGTGTGTGAATGTTTTCTTAAAAAATAATATGTTATAGTTGCTGAAAGATACGTATATTTGTGGCAAATGAAAATTTCCATCGGATTTGTAGTTGGAATTGATCCACATACTAACTTTTATGAGCATTTCCGCAAACGATAAACGGGCAAAGCACATTTTCTGCAACATAAAATTAGTAATTATGGCTTGCGCAGCTTTATTGGATTATAATGTATACTATATACTTATGTAAACACAAAACAGATACGTGCATACATATGTACATTTGTATGTATAAGTTAATGTATATAAGTTTATAAAGACACACTCCAAAAATATATCATTAGGGGGAAATAATATTAATGGGGAATGTTTATTCATTCGAAAGAACATTCCTTTTGCATTTATTTCTTTAAGATTCTCTTTCAAATGTTGCCCGGGGCTACGTCTCAGATGGTCCATCCGTTGACTTCAACTTTCGAAGACTCGTTCGAGTATTTCAATTGTTAACTGGCGAACGAAACGCGTGATGTTTTACTCCAAGACCTAAATGGAAGCTACGTTGATTCCACCGGCCCACAAACCACACCAAACATTTTTTTTCTATATGAAAAGGAATCTCTTGAATCTGTGAAATATATATTGTTTATATATCCATTGATCCAGAAGTGGGCCTCATCGCATCTCGAAAACGTCGGATCTTCTTGGAACTTTTCAAGAGCCCATAAAGTGTGGCGATGTTGCTAGGGAAGGTCTAGCGACTTCAGTCAGTGTCTTCTGTGAGGTCTGTAATTTCATCACGTCACGTTTCAGTTGGTACAACGAACGGAAATTCCCCAAGATTACTATTCAAATTCACGTCCTCGAAAAAAACTTTGAAAAAACATTCATCGAAAAATCATTTAATCAGATGAGGAACATTTCTGGCTTAATATTTCGTCAGGAAACAACCATGTCGCTTTTAGGATCGCTTGGAGTGGATTCGAGGCCATCATTGGGACGTATTTCTTTCGAAATGAGGCAGGAAATGCCGTGACCATCAATAGCGCGCGTTATAATACGATACTGACCGACTTTTTTCCCGGAGTTCGATGAAATCGACGCAGACGATCTCTATTTCCAACCAGACAGTGCGCCGTTTCATGTTTCAAGTCTAAACTATATAAAAAAAGTTAATTTTGACCAAATTTGAGTATATTATTTCACATTTTATAGTTTTTTCCAAAAGGCTGTACTTAAATATTCTTTAAATATTCGGAGCAATTTCGACACATATTCACGTTTCATTTTACACAACTTTAAAATTTAAGAAATTGACTAAATCAAATATTGCTCCATAAGTACTTCAATCAATGCCGTTTTATTTATTTTCAGAACAAAAACGCATTAAAATATAAAGCCAAAATGACGAAAGAGCAAGCAACCGCAATACCAGAAGAGCTGTACAATCTCACACAGTTGGCTGAGGTCACGCTGGCTGCCGGACGACTTAGCACAACTAATATCACAGAAATTAAAGACTACATAAAACGCCACAAGGCATTGGAGTATCTTGCTGATGAGACAACCGCCCCGAAACCTGCCTACGTTCCTCCAATATCAGAACCCTCAAGTGTGATAGCAAAACCAGTAACCAGCGTAAACAATGACTACGCTAATAGCTTGTGGCACACAAACCAAGAATTCAGTGCCAAAAACCAACGTTACGACAACACGGAATTTCCGAATAACCAAGATGATGCGCATCATAGTTGTAATTCCTCATTAACGGTGCCACGAACCACATTCTATTCGTCCTCCGATGATGATTCCAACTACTACAGCCACAAGGTATTTGATCGGAAGAAGTTACGTCGCTCCACAATTTCCGATCACTCACGATACGATGAGCACTCGTGCAGCAGCTTGCCTAGCTGTAGTAGTGACGAACATTTCATGGGGTCCTCAAGTAATTCGAGCAACTCAGAGGGCAGCAAGTTGAGCGATGGTGCCGAAGGCAGTGCCCATAGCGTAAATTTACTCGACGATGAACACATTTGTCCGGAATGCGGCAAGAAGTACTCGACATCGTCCAACTTGGCAAGGCATCGACAAACACACAGGTATTACAAAATATTTTTTACAACCAAACAATGGTGTAATTGAATTTACGAATATTCTGTCGTAAAGGTCAATCATGGACAAGAAGGCGCGACGATGTCCGTACTGTGAGAAGGTCTACGTCTCAATGCCCGCCTTCAGCATGCATGTGCGCACACACAACCAGGGTTGCGAATGTCAGTACTGTGGTAAATGCTTCTCACGCCCGTGGCTGTTGCAAGGTCACATACGGACGCATACCGGTAAGTCTTGTAGATACCTTAATGTTTAGAAACCACTGTCTAATAATCATCTACGTGCTCTCTTCAATCAATTAGGTGAGAAACCCTTCAAGTGCAGTGTTTGCAACAAAGCTTTCGCGGATAAATCCAATCTGCGCGCTCACATACAAACCCATTCGAATACGAAGCCACATACCTGCGCTCGTTGTGGCAAGGCGTTTGCTTTAAAGTCCTATCTGTACAAACACGAGGAGTCTTCGTGTATGAAAAACCATCAACGTAACGGCGAACGCAGTGAAGCGCGCCCAATTAGAAATGCAGCAAATACGACGAACGCCCCTACCGTTAAAAGCCTGAACACGCACTCGTTGACGGACTCTGCTAAGTCAACGTTAGCCACAAAACTATTGCAGAAGGAGAAAGATCGACGTCAAGCCGGCACACTCATCTATGGTGAAATTCTGCCCGAAACCAACCACAAGCCGCTTGAAATCACCACCATTTTGACGCTAACCGACAACAACTGCACGATGAAGACGAATGTGGAAAAGTCATATACAATGCTCACAAGCCCCATGTCTCAGGAAGAGTATGAGCGTTTTAAGCGCATAAGCGTCATACAGACGGCAACACCAGGTGATATTGTCTACCGCGACCACGCAGTCGGACCCATTAGCATTGCTAATGCGGCAACGCACATCCCCTTACAATATTGTAATGCGGGCAATGAGCCACCACAACAGGTACAAGATCAACCGGTTGACTTTTCGCCAAAAAATAATTTTACACATTCGACAAAGACCAGCCCTTTTGAGTTGACCGGCAATTATGCAATCTTGGCTTAGTGAAGGGGACTTATGTAAACGTTGAAAATAGTTCAAAAAGACAATGACAAATTTGAAAAAGTTAGACTGTTGGTATGTATGAAAGCTCTGGAGCTCCACTATGGATGTTGGCGGATTCAGAGGTTAAAATATTACATAGAAAAGACGTGAATGTTACGGATTGATTTTGATAAAAAAGTAAATTTCGAATTTTATGAAATGTTTCGCGCTCACAGTCAATTGCTAACAAAGTTCTAAGCAAGAAGCCCGCATAATTCAACAACCTGGTATAATATATGAGTTACATGGGTTTCCTCGGGCCTTTTTTAAAACAATTTGTTCTCATATAAAAAATTAAAGATTTTAATAGAATTTAAGAATTGTATCTCAAAGACCTGCGTAAAATTTCTTGAAGATCGGTTGAGTAGTTCACTAGGAATCTTTCCAGCCAACTTTAAAAACACAGTTTCGGGAAAAATGCGTTTAAAGACGGCGCACTTAGCCTAGCTAGCCTCGAGCGCACTAGTCTCAAGGCTATATTTCCGAAACTATTACTCGGATCAACTTGAAAATTTAGGACATTATTGTAGAGGTGTTGTAAAATTTAATAAGATAATAAAAAAATCGATTTCTTGAAACCCGTAACCCGTGTAACCCAATAATGAAGAAAACGTAAATTAAGCTGAATGAGAACTTTGAAAGATTCCCATAAAGTTTCAGAATTTTTTGAAATTCTTTTTTCTAAACTGACTAAATTATCGTAAGAAATTAAACAATTTTAAAACTTGATTTTAAAATACTAGATTTCCATCTAGTCAGGACACCTACAACGACTAAAAAGTGGACCTCCTTTGATTGCTGCTTAGAACTTTGTAAGCATTTGAAATGACGAGACTTATTGGACTAAACACAAAATAAATCAAGAAACAAATATGTTAAAAAATTGATTTAACTGAAAAATATATACACTTGTAGTTTAGTAGAAAACTGATTGTGATAATTATAAAAAGATTAGTCTTAGCTCATTACAAACTACGCCATAAGCAAACAAAGTAAGAATATGAGTTAATTGCTTTAAATTGGCGGCACTTGTAATACAAACAAATTACCCAAATTGTTTAATACTATGAATATATAATTTTCCAAAAAAAAAAATATATATACATATATATATATTATCATATTTGGAATTCATAGACGTATAATTGTATATGTGCAATTAGTTTAAGAATCCTTTTGTATATATTTAATCGTAAGATTATTAACACAGTGACTTAAAATGTGTATTTACCGTTAAAACTATTACCCTTTTTGAATGGTAAAGAAAACGCAAACCAATTTTCTTACACTGAAACTCAAAACCGCGGCAGAAAATAATATTATAATATAAATATTTACTACTTAACAAACTGTCAATATACTCAAATAATCAAAATTAATTTCTATTGATAAATTATTAAAACAATAACTTACAACTATAAGAATTCTTTATCAGCTGAAAACCTAACGTACACCAAGAATCCCTAACCTAAAATTACATGTTTGGCAAAAAGTGAAATGCAACGTTGTGCTGCAACTACGCTGTTCCCAATCTTCTACAAATTTATTTATTTACATTGTGACAAAAAAGTACGCGGCAGTTGCAAATTAAACCCAAATATTTAATTATTCATCAATTCTGTCGCCTTCTAAATAATGCCCACCAGATGTAATACAGTTATGCCAACCATTCTTCCAGTCCTCGAAACACATTTCATGAGCACTTTTTGGAATGGCCTTCAGCGAATTTTGTTTTATCTCCACGATCGACTGAAACGGACTCCACGGAGCGGCAATTTCAGTTTGGGGAACAAGAAAAAATCACACGAAGACAAATCTGATGAATACGGAAGTTGTTCGATGGTATTCATTGTTCTTTTGACTTTAAATTTTGTCACAATCGTGGCTCGATGCGATGGTGCATTATCATTGTGTAAAATCCAAGAATTGGTCTTCCACAATTCCGACCGTTTTTGACGGATGTTCTCACGCAAACGCCTCAATGCGGCCAAATAGAACTTCTTCTTGACCGTCAGTCCCTCCGAAGCGTATTCTTGTTGCACCAAATCACGAATATCGAAAAAACATTGAGTATCACCTTGATTTTTGAGCGGCTTTGGCGTGGTTTTTTTGGTTTCAGCTCACCTTTTTTCCTCCATTCCAATAATTGTTGTTTTGTTTAAATGTCAAACTTGTAAGGTTATGCCTCACCGCCTGTTATAATGCTCTCCATGAATGTGTTATCGGCATTCGCACGATAAAGCGTATCCATAGAGATCTGGTACACTTTTTGAAAAAAAAAAAACAGCTTTATCGGGACGAGTCGAGCAAGAACTCGTTTCATACCCAAAATATTCACAAAAATTATTCGAACGGACCTGCGAGAGATGTCGAGCGCTCTTGCCATCTCTCTGGTACTTGCCTGACGATTTTCAAGCACCATATCCTTCACTTTTTTAATATTGTCATCAGTTAAAAAGTTGGAATGTCGTCCAAAACGAGATATGTCTTCGACGATCTCTCGACAGTCCTATCAACTTAGCAAAATAATTTTTTTTGAAATATCATTTACTCGAGGAATTTACATTACAATTTCCAAGTACTTGCTTGTCACAATGTATGCATGCTCTTCAGTTTCGTAGAGAGGAAACCGTGGCCTGGGAGAGATTCTAGTGACTTGTTGTGGCAAAATATCTGCAAAACAGAACTGAGAACTCCGAGCCCAAGAGGAATTGTCTCCAAACTCTACCTCTCTCTCCTTCACTGATGTTCGATATCGTTGCACAAACTTCCTAAAATAAAATAGTGAATTTATTTTAAATAGGAATATATGTGTTTTTTTTTTACTTTGCGACTGTGTAATGCTCACCTGCGATTTTTTGAAAGATTTTTTAAGCAACAGTACAGTATTTCATGCAACGTACACGTTGAGTTAGCTTTCCATGAATATTTAAACGTTCAAAAAAAAAAAACAAAAATAAATAATAATAATAATAAATATATTTAGAGCAGCAAGCGAAGTCGTAAATTAATCTTAGCAGTAGAACACACACACACAATGATCTTAATTACATATAGGCACTCGTACTTGTAATCATTTTTAGACAGCTTTTTGCACCACCATCAATTTTTTTTATTAATTATGCTAGTATACTCAAATGTTATTATTAATTGTTTAATTAAATGCATATCATTTATTGTATATATATATTTATGGGTTTCTAAAATTGTATATTTGTAGCCACACCGAAACGGACGAGATAGTCTAGTCTTTAATTTTAAAAGTTGAACTCTGTGCAGTCTCAGCTAAAACTGTAAAATGCATGCTTCAACTTGACATTTTCTTTTACTTTATTTTAATTTAATATAGTTTCTATGAATCACTAGCTTTAGGCCGTATTATGTGCAATATTAAAACATAAAAAAAAAATAAAAAATTAGAATATACTAAGCAATTAATTTAAGTTGTAAACATCTTCGCGAATATTTTCAAAATCTCCACGCCATGAGTAGGCGTTGCCACCAGCTTCTGTAATATGCAATGACTTCAATTTACATATGACCATACAGAGACCAAAGTATGTACTTCACACTTGCATACATATATATGTAAATCGCTCCCATGGCGTACTCATTTAACTCAAGCCAAGTAGTTTTTAATTTTTTTCTATTTCAAATATTTTTTAAGTAGAAACAGCGCATTTGTATAGCCTTTCTCAAGTTTATTTTTTTTATATTTAATACTCATACAATTATACATACTTACATTTATATATATATTTTTATTTATGTACATACAAAGAAATATACAAAAAGCTAATTATGCCAAAGATTATGTTTAGTTTTGCATTAAATGCTCGTGAAATTGCCGAGCATTTGCAAATTAAACTCTAAATAAAAAAGAAAACAAAAATAAATAATATATTGTTTTGATTGACTGAATAAGTTTAACGGGAATGCATAATTCAGTTAGCACAACTAATGTGGCACTGATTGTTTAAGGTTAGTTCCGCATTTTAATTGGAATTGGGTAAATACATACATATGTATATAACAATTAAGGAAAGGCTTAGTTCAGGTGCAACCGAATATACTCTGGCAACTTGCGGGAATCAAAGCCAGGAAAATACCTTAAGGTGTAAAATGCCAACCAAAAGATCGGAACTCAAGCAAATTTTATATATCTTATTCTTTTTTATTGGCGTAGACACCACTTACACGATTATAGCCGATTTTACAGCAGCGCGCCAGTCGTACTTCCTTTTCGCTGTTTAACGCCAATTGGAGATTCCAAGTGAAAGTGAAGAATTCCAGGTCCTTCTCCACTTCACTTTTCGAACGGATTGGAGGTCTTACTCTTCCACTGCTTCACCCGGTGGTTACTGCAACGAATGCCCTCAGTGCTGGACTGTTTTCATCCATTCGGATAACATGGCCCAGCTAGCGTAGCCGCTGTCTCTCAATTCGCGGAACTTTGTCAATGTCCTCGTTATACAGCTCATCCTTCCATCGAATGCGATATTCGCCATTGCCAATGCACAAAAAACCATAAATCTTTCGAAGAACATTTCTCTAGAAAACTCGTAACGTTGTCGTCGTCCATGCCTCTGCACCATATAGCAGGACGATGATAATGAGTGACTCATAGAGTTTGGTCTTTGTTCGTCGAGGAGAACTTTACTTCTCAGTTGCCTACTCAGTCCGAAGTAGCACCATTGAAAATTGCAAATTGAGTCTGTCATTATTGTTGCTGTAAATGAAGGTTCCAAGGTAAACGAAATTATCTACTACTGAAAGATCGATTTATCGCATTGTTCCACACAAATTGACTGACGATCTAAAATTTCTCTTATCGATCGACGTTTGTGACCGATTATTTGACCAAATTACATTTTAACCATTAACCCCTCCCGGCATTCACCTGATATGGTACCGTGCGACTTCTTCCTTTTCAAAAAAATCCATTTGCCCATGAAAGGAAAGCGTTATGCAGACGTAGAGGCCATTCAAAAGGCTTGCACCGGCATACTGGCGTCCATATCGGCCAACGAGCTAAAACACTCGTTTGACATGCTTTTGGACCGTGCAAAAAGCTGTATTGAGTCAGAAGGAGAGTATTTTGAATAAAATAAATTGATTTTTCCGAAAAAACCATTTGTTCTGTTTTTTTATTTTAAATCCTATTTATTTTGGAACACTTCTTGTATGACAGTTGACAGTGACGTGGAAGACAAGTCGGTAATGCGACGACTGTTTGTGTGAAGACAGTAGATATTTCGTCTTGCCCTCTTTCACTACCAGACCTATTTGCCTCTCTTCTTTGTCCAACCTGAAAAAAAACAGAACTAACGACGCGGTTGTTATTGGCAATGATATCGATGGAGCCATGTGCAGAAGTTCACACAAGTGAGGAAAGTTTACTAAGTCCCTTTGATTTGGGAGTGGCCAGAAACGATTCTTTCAGATATGGCTCAAGCAGCTCACGACTTCCGGTCATAGACCAAGTATCATCTGGGTAGTCAAAAAAATATCCATTTGAAGTCGAACTAAAGTAGGAAGGCGAAGCATCTCTCTCCAGAGTTGCGCGCTGGGCTAGGGAACCGCCACGTAAAAAGACACCTTCATTTAAAAGGACAACAAAACAACCTCGTATGAGAAAAAGCGGTCACCCTACCATAGGAAAAAGTGTATGGTTCTTTATAGAATGACAAGTAACAGCAGATATCAATGTAGAAAGAAATCGTTGGAAAAGCTTACCGCTTACTCAATCTACACAACGTGTTTGAACAAATTTATAAAAACAAAATATTTGATTTTTATGAGTATGTATGTGTTAAAGCCAATTAATTTACAAGAAGTAAAGTAAGTTAGAAAGTAAGTGAACACTCTAAATTATATGAACGCTACAGCTAACATTCAGATTCAAATCGAGAAGACTGCAAGAAATGTCGAGAGCAAGGCACCAGGCATCTCTTGTACACTTGTCCCGCAAGAATCATTTGGGATTCGCTCGGTATGATATACTGAAAGAGGTATCGATAGTGAGGTCACAGAGTCTATTGAAAGCCACGTCAATCGTAGGGATCCTAAAAGATGACTAATCTATCGCAAAGGACCAAAACTGGTTTATGCGTGGCTCATTGGCCTACCAGACTAATCTACCGGATTATCGGGATATTACAAAGATAAGTAGAGTATATTAATCGTAGGATAATAGTCCGATTATTAATGGTACTTAAACCATGAAATAAAAGTATGGTAATTGTGGAACTTAACCTCAGCGATCCTGTGGAACTAGTTTTAGCGAAAGATATTGGAAGTGGGGAGATAAAATACCTGTAAGCCTATAAAGACATTTGGTACTAGTACTCAAAGAGATATTGATGACAAAAAGTACTGCAATAACTCTAAATGATTACTATATTGTCTTGCTCTCTCTACATTTCATTGTTTTTTGCGAAATATTTCTAAACTGCGAAGGAATACTACCGGAAGCGATAGTATCTGCTGAACCATGACTGTCTTATTTCGCTTTACTCTTCCCTCCGATAACCTTAGATTAGAAAATTTGCGAAGTTTATTTATAAATTATGGCTTCATTTGCGTTGCGTTGAAATAGTGGTTGCTAGAGAACCAGACGCCAATGGTTTATATAAAACATATTTTGACACTATTTTATTTAGTTTTCGACTTTGCTTTTGCCAAATTTTATTTAGTGATATTGTCTAACATTGCTCCAATTCAGATTATTTACATATATTTATTATTCTTGTTTAACACAAAGAAACATTGAAAGCACTTTAACCCTCTTGAATTTAGAACAAAACTTAGCTTATCAGGAAGCTAACCTCCAACAGCTTCGAGTGTGTTTTTTGTGTGCCTGTGTGTGTGTATGGGTGATAAATACATGCGCCGCGAATGCGTACGGTCGCACATATGGGTGTGTATGTGTGAGAATGTATGTATATATGTGTGCGTTTGCGCTATATTGGCGCCAATAAATAAAGTGTTCTAAAAAATCAGTCAAGCAATTTGATTCAAGGCTATCAAGACTTCAATTTGTAATCTTCACGTTTGGAACGCTCACAATTCAGACATACATACATACATTTACATAGCACAACTGTAAATTTACACATATGCACATGCATGTATGCAAATTACATGATATATGATGCATTAAGTGATGATAGTTTTGAATACGTGGGTATGTGTGTGGATGTGTGCGTGCCAGTGAAATTGACTGTGCGTGAACGCCTTCATTTGCATGGCTAGTTGGTGGATGTGTGTGGCGCTGACTGATGAACAATGTTGAAACCCAGATTGATTATATCAATTCCATCTTCTACTGAATGAATATTAATTAAAGTGTATGGCAGCGTATGCAAATCTATTTCAAACATCAAGAAAATAAATTAAATTTTTCTAAAAACAACAATGAGAATATTGAAAACTGTTTGGCAAATAGTAGAATTGAGGTCGATGCGATGACATAATAGAATATTTATATTGAAATATTATCAGCGCTAAGTAACTTCACGTGGTGTAGTGCGATTGCGCCAAAGACAAAAACAAACTGCTCGCATTAATCTTTGAGGCACATTACGGTAAATTAGAGGACGTTGGAAAAATCAAATAGCTGGGATGATGGGATATTTTACGCAATGACGCTTAACACTCAAATGGTATTCCTTGTCGACAGTTTGGCCGGTCGGAAGGGAATCGGAGTGCACCACACCTCGATAATCGAAGAAAACTGCCAACATAACCTTGATTTTTCACTTGTTTTGACGTGATTTTTTCGGCTGCGGTTCACCTTTGTCAAAATATTCAGTCGGGTCGCAAGCAAATATCCAAGACTCATCGACAGTAACAATACGCTTCATGACATCCAGGTTGTCGGAAAGCATTGTTTCAGAGAAGTTAAAGCCACGCTGTTTTTCGAACAAATTTAGTGATTTTTGAACCAATCGTACTTTCACTTGTCTTACCAAGTTGCTCACGAATTCCGTTCTTATACCAGTTATCCTCTTGGTAGCGAAAAAAACATCCGTTTTAAGACGAAACATACCTCACCAGGCTGTGTTTAGGACCCACCACGTAAAAAAACCTCCCATGAAAGGAAGAAACCAACGTCGAATGAGAGACCCCCCTTTTGTTGACGACCACTGCAATTGTATTAAGCATTACGATTTCGAAGCATGCACTGGAATGTCCGATCTTTTAATTGAGAAGGTACCGCTGCCCAGGGGGTTGATGTCCTCATAAGAGTAAAAGCTGACAACATCATCTCATTCATTCGGGTGATTTGGACCCACGCTCCGATGCAAGAGAAGGATGATGTGACAAAAGATGTCTTCTATAAGCGCTTAGAGCGCACTTATGAGAGCTGCCTTCTCCACGATGTCAAAGAAGGTATCTTTGGTACAAAGGTCGGTAAATTCAGCCTCTATGATGAAACGTCCCCAAATGGGTTGAGTTTGATCGACTTCGCCGGGACCCGAAATATGTTTATCTGTAGTACTCCAGCATTGGAAAGTTCATCAAGCTACCTGGCTGTCTCCGGATCAAAAATCCACAAACCAGATCGATCATGTTGTGATAGACGGAAGACATGTCTCTAGTGTTTTAGATGTGCGTACGCTCTGAGGTTCTTACAATGACTTGGAACACTATCTTGTTGCAGTCAAAAAACGCATTCGCCTCTGTGCAACAAAGAATACATATCAACAAACACAAGGAGGGTTCGACGACGTTTTTTCTAGTTAACTCGCATCAGCAACTCGGTATAAGGGAACTGTGGGACGGCATTTCAAGCTCCTTTGGTACATCTTCAAACGAAATCATTGGTTTTAAGGTAAGGCGAAAGAACAGCTGATTCGATAAGGAGTGTCATGTCGCAGTGAAGAGAAAACAGACTACCTACCTCGCAACGTTACAATCATCATCCCCGTTCTGCTTCATGGCACAGATCGTTAAGGCCGATGGCAACATTTGATGAGTCGACGTTACGAGTTTTCGGGAGAAAGATTCTGTGAAAGATTTATTATCCTTTACGTATTGGCAATGGCGAATATCGCATTCGATGGAAGGACGAAGTGTACAAGTTATACAACGATATTGACATGGTTCAGCGATTTAAGAGACAGCGGCTACGCTGGTTACGTCATGTCGTCCGCATGGATGAAACACTCCAGCTCTCAGTGTATTTGACCCAGTACCCGCCGGGAAAAGGAAAGACCTCCTCTCCGTTGGAAAGACCAGTTGGAGAATGACCTGAGTACACTTGAAATCTCCAATTGGAGCTAAACAGCGAAAAGGACCAACGACTGGCGCGCTGTTGTAAACTCAGCTACAAACACGTAAGCGGTGTCTACGCCTATAAAAAAGAAGAAGATATTAACAACTAATGAGGTGTTTGGCGTTAGTCAATGTTTTATGTTAGTAATATTTCAACTTAAACCAAGGCAAGCTTTTATCAGAACGGCGCCCATAAAGTAAGAACGCTCTTAACTATTATACTCAAAAAGTTCCAACATACGCTCTTCAAGCCCAACAATGCCACATAAATTATAATTACAAGCAATAAAATAATTTCTTATACGAATTGTGGGACTTGGGCAATGTCGCACATTCATTAAAGCAATTGAACATTGTACATTTCCAAGTCAAACAAACCGAAGTTTAAGTTAGACATGTAAATACTCGTATGTATGTGTGGGGGATACGTTTGTAGTATGAGTGTGTTGGATACATGGCAAAGTATCGGTATAAACATCGGCATAACAGGGTAATTATGTAAAATATATATGTATATGTATGTATGTGGACGATCAACTGTAGATTTAATTGAAATTATGTGGGTTTTCGCTTTGTGAAAACACTTGAGAGTAAAGCGTGGAATAAATGAGAAAGTACTTACTTGCCACATATGCTTTTAAATTGAAATATTGCATATATGTAAGAGTAAGTATATATGTATGTATGTACAGCTAAGTGCTCCCACAGCCGGCGTTTTGTCATGACAAAATGCCCATATGTAACGTATGTACATATGTATGTATGCATGCACTCGAAAATGTATCGCAACAATCGCACGGCGATCGATCGAATGCGAACGCTTTTAATGGAATGTTTATATGTATATGTGGTTATGTCAACAGTACATAGGGACATTGCTGATTCGGCGATCGACTGTCGGCGGAAAGGCAAAATGCTGCTAAGCAGCCGGCAAATGACAAACGTCAAGCGGAAACAGATACATTTGAAGGCGATCGCGCAGTACGAGTGTTCTGATCTACAGAATTCAAAGAGAGTGCATGGCTTTACTTAGGTCAAAGCATCTTTGCAATTAATACAGTACATTCTGTTAAATAAGTTCTCAGTTTCAATTTATTTTTAGCCGTTGTTTTAGGTGTTTGTATATTTAATATAGTGTAATTTATCAGACCACAAGAAGCTTTCAAATGTGATTAGCTTAAAGAGTATAAAATAATATTGAATTTGTAGAATATTGAAAGAAACCAAAAATTAGCACATCTTGTCCACAAAACCAAAAATTACGAAAAGGACGATAACTTAATAAATATCTGACTCATTGTTTATTAAATTATCATTATTCTTCTTTATTGACATAGACACCGCTTACGCAGTTAAAGTCGAGTTTACAAAAGCTCGCCAGCCGTTCTTCCTCTTCGCAGTTCGACGCCAATTGGAGATTCCAAGTGCAGCTAGGTTCTGCCCCACCTAGTCTTTTCCACGGAGTGGAGGTCTTCCTTAGCCTCTGCTTCCCTCGTCACATACTGCGTAGAATACTCTCAGAGCTGAAGTACTTTCATTCACTCGGACGCCATGACCCAGCCAGCATAGCCGCTGTCTCTTAATTCGCGGAACTTTGTCAATGTCCTTGGGTATCCCATACAGCTCATCCTTCCATCGAATGCGATATTCAATGAACAAAAAACCATAAATCTTTCGCAGAACATTTCTCTCGAAAACTCGTAACGTTGACTCATCAGATGTTGTCATCGTCCATGCCTCTGCACCATATAGCAGGACAAGGATTATGAGTGACTCATAGAGTTTGGTCTTTGTTCGTCGAGGAGGACTTTACTTCTCAGTTGCCTACTCAGTCCAAAGTAGTACCTGTTGGCTAGAGTTATTCTACGTTAGACGAAATCAACTACGACGTTATGACATTCAATTATTTTGCCTTTCCATCATTTGCTATCAGACCCATTTTCTTCTCCATAAATGGATAAGGAGTGAGCAGAACTAACGGCCCGGTGTTGAGGCCAATGACTTTTATAGAAGATGGTACCTTCTCTGATCTGCAGCTCGAATTACAGGAGTAACTTAAAATAGTCGCACGATTGGGAGTCGCGTTCTCTGAAACCTTGTTTGGTATCGAACGACTCGCAGAGGTCCTCCGCGATATTGACGAAGCTTTTGGTATTGCTCAACGTCAGTTTACATACATAGCTGTATTTGTTTTACGATTTTCATGCTGTCAAAAGCAGCTTTGAAATCGACGAAGAGGTGATGTGTTTTGATCCTCTTTTTTAAGGGTCTTTTCCAATATTTGGCGCATGCTGAATATCTGGACTGTTGTTGATTTTCTAGGCCTAAATCGACACTTATAAGGTCCAGTCAGTTTGTTGACGGTGGGCTTCAGTCTTTCACGGACACGTTCGATAGAATCTTATATGCGATGTTGAGCCCAGGGTAGTTGGCGCAGATTGTGGGGTCTGCTTTTTTGAAGATTGGGCAGAGCATACTTAAATACCAATAACGGATATGCTTTCGTCCGACCATATTATATAAAGAAGCATGCTTCTTATGAGCTGTTCGCCCGCATATTTGTTTTGTTGGTGGCGGGTCCCAAACCCCACGCACAACCGTGGGTAGGCGATGTTTCGCCTTCTCACTTTAGCTCACCTTCAAAAGGATGTTGTTTGACTACCAAAAGTTAATAATTTCTACCTTAGCAACCTCCTCGGAATCGAGGAAATATTGAATATTAATTGATTATTATCTTCTCAAGAAGACAAGGAGGAAACGTGAACCATTGCGACTGTTAACCGGAATTTGTTGATTATCCAACGATAGGTTCGGTTAAAATTCACCGTTTAGAAAAGGATCTTATTTGATAGAATGTTTGTTTATCGTTGTAAACATAAATGTATTTATATATACATGTTTTTTATGTAATTCTTGTTGCTGCTTATTGTCAAAGAAGTTTCATACATCTGTGTTTGTCCACAAAATAGGTCAAAAGTCTATGACAATTTCTTTAGCAATTTGAAGAAAACTCCCAGACCACTTGACGCAATATGTTGAGAAACTAACAGAAACCAATCGGCACAAGTGAATGGCACAGACATGAAGGAAAAGACATTGAAAGATCAAAAAATTGTATTGCTGTTGTAGGCTTCGAGTATTGCCTGGAGACGGTGGCGCCTGAAATGCACATTCTGCTCTCGGCGCAGCAAACCGGACGATGAGCTGCGCTTCGCAACTGAAGTGGAGCAGCAACGAGTAAAATGATCGATTCACGCGATCTGAAATGTTTATGGCTTTCGGAAAAATTGTCTATTAGTGAAGCTTCTACATGCATACAGACAGACATCTACTACGTGCTTGTACGTGTGTAGGGGCATATAAATGTTTGAGCGTCAGTTGTGCTGTCTATGGCTTAGCGATTCTCAGACAGTGCGTATGTGCGAGCTGATAGTCCTACAAAAACACACGCGCAGACACACAAAGCAACATACATGTATATAAAAAATTGAATTTGTAAGCATGTGTTTGCGATCACATTGAATTTAATGTAAATTTATAAAACTCTTCATTATGTACTTATTTTTTATTATTTGTTGTTATTACTCTTTCACATAGCCAATGACAATTTGGAATGAACGCACTCGTCATTTCCAATTGGAGCTCTCCAATTGTGGAACCATCGGTTTTCGTTGCTGTTATTCGCAATCCAGCGGTTGTCGTGATCGGAAGCCCTGAAATCGGAATTAATTCTTGTAAGGAAAGAGTGGCAAAGATTAAATTCAAACTAAGCATTTGTGTAGCATTCGAAGGATATGAGTTTTTAGTGCAAATAACGGTGAACGTGTAATAACTGTTGTATTTGTTGTGTATCTAAAAGCCGAAAAACTTCGTTAATGAGTAAACAGTAATAAGAAATAATGAAAATTACCAAAATATCAAAGGCGATATATCCTTGAACAGTGAAAATATGTTGAGCACACTTTAATATGTGAAATATTTACATAATATTTACTAAATAAGCATTTTATGTTGAAAATAATTCAATTTATATAAATATATGTATAAAATTATTGCAGTTCTAAAACGTGCGTATTTATTTCAATCCGAAGTGGAGTGCAAAGCATATACCAAAGAGTTTTACAGCTGTGTGTGTGCATAAAGGATAACAATGTTGCCCATTCGTTGGGCTTTCGTCGGCATCGCGCTGTTGATTGCAGCTACAAATGGAGCAACCATAGTAAGTGTGATCCAAACATACAAAAAAATTAAAAATCGTTAATAAAAGAAATAAAGAACTCGAGGGATAATAAGCATTAAAACATAAAAAATGTATATTATTAGACATAAAAAGGTATTAACCAACTCAAATCAACAAATTGATGTATGTTTGAAAAAGGGTGACGTGCACGTGTAAATAAATATAAAAAAAATATCAAGAAAAATTGATTAATTTTGGGAAGCTATGCTAATAGCCTTCATCTGAGTAATTGTGCAGATTATAACGTTGCCTATATACACAGGCTTCCGATATCTAGTAATAGTTTGCTTGACAAGGACTTGATTTTGATCGGTCAGTTTGTTGACAGCTAGGTGAATAATACCACCTGCCAAGTTTCGTGAAAATATCTCGTCAAATCAAAAACTTATCTCCCAAACAAAGGACTTGATTTTCATTGGTCAATTTGTATGACATCTTCTGATCTGCTATACTGGTTCGAACTGAAACAATTTTTTTGAGATTTAAATCAAAAACTGCGATGAAGCTACTTGCCAAAAGAACGAGCGTTTTATGAATAATAACACGGACTTGGTGTGATGGGTCAGTTTATATGACAGCTATGGGATATATTAGCTTCGATATCGGTGTTTCCGCAACAAATGAGCAACAAAGTGAAAAAAGGGCGTGTTAAAGTTTTTTTTCTCAACATACTGTAAAAACTCCTGTTGAATACATGCTAAATCGACTCAGCTCCTCACACTGATCTTTATATGGTATATATAGGGTGCTTCCAAAAAAAAAATTTTAATTTTTTTTTTTCAACTCTTATCCCCTCAAATGTTTAGTGATTGACAAAACAAAAATTCTCCTCAAAGCCAGGCGCTGTAGTTTTACTTAAGGGTTGCTATTTTTTTATGTTTCCCACTTCATTTAACATAGGAATTTACGTTTTTTTTGTTGAAACAAAAATTTTCAAATTAATTTCGTTTCTCAAAAATAATCATCACATATTCAGAAAGTTGGCTCTTCAAACTTTAAAACACAGCCTAGAGGTTTTATGAACATCACTTAAAACCTAAGGTGCGTCTGTGCGCTAAAGGTTAAACCACTAAGCTAAAAAATAAACAAATCTCTTAGGACAACTACGACACTGTAACAATGGATAAAATCGAGAGATAACTTCCTCCAGTCCCATATAACGGTACGTTAAATCAATAACTAAATGTGCGCAAGAGACATGAAATTTTACACCCTAGGAAGCTTGGGTACACATTGTGGGAAAAATGGACTATGGGCTTGGCACCGCCCACTTTTTAGTGAAAATTACCGATATGTCGGGACCCCACCAAACCCTTCCGACTAAATTTAGTACGTTGCATTATTCTCACATTCATATACCACTGCTCGAGAATGGACGTACCACAACCACGCTTACTTGCCATATACACAATTTAAAATTCCATTTGTTTCTTTCACTTTCCCATTAAACAATATCAACAAGGCAATTAATGGTAATATAACGGGATAAAATTTTGTACTATTAATTCCTTTAAGGACCAAAAAAAATTCTCAAAATCCAACCAAAACTGTTCAAGCCCTTAGATACCGAACATGTGAATACATGTGATACTGGTGGGAATCTATGGTTGACTTTTGACCGAAAAGTGATTATAACGATGATAGTCAGTCAAAATGTATTGAATTCCGATCCTCTGGTTGACGTTTTACTGCTTATGGTATTTCCTGGCTTTGATTCCTGCAAGTTACAAGATTATAAAACTATTCCGTTGGCACCCGAACTTATATACATATGTTATACTCGTATATTTGTAAACTTTTTTTGTTTTTTTAAAAAACATATGTTTTTTTCAGTTGACAATCTCTTTTTAAAGACCAACACTAGTCAGCCGTGCAGGACGCGTGACGCTCCACATAGTTTGAATATCTTACCTCGTAGTCACTTTATATCCCGATAAAACCCTCTCTCTCTCTTTCTCACTCTTATTTCGGATATTATCCAAAATTTATCCAGATGATGTGAACTAACTCTAGCTTGGTTACACTGCTCCTTGGGTGGTCCATAAGTTGCTTCAGCATATTTTTTGCAGTTTATTATGTATAATTTGGTGCATAGGAAATTTCGACTAACAACACAAAGCTTTTCCAACCTTTTTAATATCCGGAATAATCATAACCTAGATGAATACTGTGTTTTTTTATTATTCCTTATTTTTGATAAATGGTCCAAATCGCTTTTAAAAATTACTTTATCCATATTCTAATTTTATGGACCCATTACTAAAACATTGAGTGTTGGCGTGGTTTACGCTTCCATTGAAAGAAATTTAGTCGAAATGCTTCAGGATACCTTTTGCCTATGAAATAAAAATATCTTCTTCTTTCTTAGTATTTTTATGACAATTTTTGTTCCGAAATGATATTCCAAAAACATCAGCGCTATAATTAATGTGATTTTTGACAATAATATCCCTAACATGTATTTCCGTTAATACATACAACTTATGTATCGAATCTGTATACTCTATGACTTCGCTTTAAGATTTAAAAGCATAATAATATTGATTATTGCAATCCGAAAGCTTAAGCTTCTTATATGCTCACACAGTATGTGTTACAACAAATAAAACATTTTTAAATTGAGAAACTGTAAAATCATAGAGACTGCCGGCTACTGATAACAAAAAACATTAAAGACATATTGAAATTATAGCCAAGGTCAGTGCACAGAATCTAATTTAATGTTTGAACATAACATTTATTGAGATTCATACTTTCGCATACATATTTACTTAATTTAATATATATTATAGCATATTATTTCGAAATATTAGTTCCGCCGAGTTCATAGATAAGAATAAAACTTAAATGTACCCTTGTAGCAAAATCTGTGAAAACTTGACAAAGCTGGCATATAAAGTATGTACTTAGCTTCACAGCTAAAAATTTCAACCGCTTTATGAAATATGTACTCGTATATTTGTATGAAAATACTCGTAATCCAGATTATTAAAATCTCGTACTGGTCATTTGCACTGATATGAGAATAAAATTTAAATATTGCGTTCACTGATCTCAAAAGTCTTTGGCATCAATTCAATATTTGTGGGTAAGGGTAGATACTGATACGAACTGATGAAATTCTTCAAATTTGTCAGAATTAAAAGAAAATTACGAAGCTAGTAAGAATGTGCAAAGTTCGGGAGTATACGACAATATCTTTGCAAAACTTGCAAGTATCAATCCGGTGAAATACCTTTTAGTGTTGGCAACTTTTCTATTAAAAAAAAATATTTCCCAAGTGCTAAGTTCGGTGTAAGCGAACAGATCATACTTTTGAAGTTGCCAGGACCAAAAGGGAAGAAAGTGATAAGACTTGGTATTTTATATCATCTAGAAGCGAATTTTCAACCCGAATTTTATACATGCTGAGCACAAAAAAATGTACCGTTAAAAGAAAAACGCTCTCAATTTTTATTCAAGGTAAACTCACATATTTGTGGGGCTAAGGGAAGTTTTACCCGATTTCAACCATTTTTAGCCTACATGCAAAACTATCAGGAAAGGTTTCCTCTCTGAATTTCAATTATAGTATCCCTAACATTGACGGATATTTTCAGTCAAAAGTCAACCTAGATATACTGGATTTACATTTGGCAAGTTTTTGGTCAGAGGTGACATACTTTAAAGGAGTATTAGCACCAAATTTTAGTTACTAATTTAGTTTTTGACCATATCGTTTATATGGAGAGTGAGCGGGGGTTATCTCCCGATTTCATCCTATTTGTACAAACTGCAAGTAACTAAAGGAGTTCGTATAATGTTTGCGAAAAGCACATTTGTTGTATTGCGAGAGATATAATTAAACTTATTGGAGAGCGGGGCCACACCCACTTTTTATCAAAAAAATTTTGCCCGCACTGTGATTCAGTTCCAAATTATATCTTAATTTAGTGCTTTGTTAATGGGCCTTAAATAGGTTTTAAGGTAATGGCGTTTTATGGGCGTGGAAGTGTTCCATTATCTACCGCTTGCACGGAATGCAGACAGACATGGCAGTCACCGGATTTCAACTTTCTCGTCATTGCCTGATCATTTATATATATATATGCAAGGAATAATATATCTAGTACTCGATTAGTTTAATGTGATACGTTACAAAACAAAAATTTCACAAGTCGTATTATTAGCAAATGTCGCATTAGTAAATTAGAGATGATTATATTGTGATTTTATGATATCTTATTCAGTGAATTGCCTAAATTTTTAAATCTTGCACTGATTTTTATATCTATTTTACCCCGACGCATATATCGACGTTCCAAAGTCGTTCGTTGTTGTTTGTAGTAAATTGGCAAATTCTACATTAATTTTGACACTCAGTTTTTCGAAAAAAGTCGGGTTCTGTTCCACTTAAGTAGACCCGACTGTCGTGGGACACGAAGGAAACTTTTGTGCGTTATTGCGGCAAAATCTTTTTTGGCGGCTCCTGAGAAACTCGAGTCAAGTTTTTCCGCCTTATCGTATTTGGTTACTACATTTTCGCAAAAATGATGGAGCGGTTCGGTCTACCTGACAAACCTTAGAGCGATTATTGAAATAGTTCATTTGAATCGTGTATGATATTTCACACATTTCTTTTAGAAATTGAATTACCAGTAGTGTGGGTTGATTAATTTGTTTGTTTAGAAATACCAGTTTTTTAAGATTTTCAAAAATATTATAAACGCGAGTTTCCTGCAATCTTTGGGAAATATTAAAAACCCGTCAATTTTTTATTATTCCATCATTTTTCTGAAATTAATTATTACAATTCTAGTTTTCATCAAAAAAAAAGCTTCAAATTTGGTTTTAACAATAAAGTAAATTTAAAAATTTTATTAAAACAAATTAAAGATCAGCATTGATTATATTTGATATTCATTCTCTTCAACACTAAACCACATCCACACTTCACTTCTTTTCCTTGACAATTTCCTGCCATTATTAACAATATAGAACGTTCACTCAAAATTCAAACACGGGCATAAATTACTGGTTCGAAACTGCGATCACAGTGTTCGAACTGCGATCGCAATTCGGTTCGAACTGCGATCACAATCGCAGTTCATAGAAGCGAAAATGCTATTTATAGAAAGTGATCGCAGTTGCGATTTGCGCAATTTTTCAATCACAGTGAAAAAAATCGTAGTGAAATATTCATCCACTACAAGAAATACTGTTGCAAAGGCCCAATCATTCTATTATTTAATGAAATTATTAGCTAAAGTTATGTTAAAACGTTTATCAATGTGAGATTCTGTGTCCATATTAACTCGATGAAAAGTCTAAATTTTAGTATATGGGTTGAAGTTTGTTAACAGAGGCTTTATTATTATAATTAAATAGTGATAGAACTAAAGATGCACTTTTCTAGCTAATTCAGCGCTAAACCAAATACATTTTTTGATGAAACTTCTCAATTAGTTTCATTGAAATAAAACATATTTCGACCAAGGACGATTAGAATTTACTTATGGTCGATTCTCAAGTAAGATACCTTTTAGGTAAGACGTAGACGGTATCACTTTATGGATATATTGGGAAAGAGTAGAGCATGCATTAATTTTGAAAACTCAGGTATACTCGAAAACATTTTTTGATTTTTGATTTTTGAATATCAGCAAAAATTCACTCTTAGAAAAACGAAAATTATTTAGGTAGGTATATGGGAGACATCCTTGGGGGGGTTTAGTACGACCATACAATCACAAATCATATACATATAATACTCTTTAAAGTCAGGCGGATGTTCGAAAATTCCTAATACACATTAATGTATGGGCGACTAGGTTAAGTTTTCGCAAAAATTTTATCCATTTTAGGCACAAAATATACAACCATTATCTGAGAAAATACACATTTTGGCCGATATACTTAATATGTACGAGTATATGTTTATACAAGTAAAACTCTCCCGAAAGTTTGAAAATTGTTTATATTGGCTAAAGGAATGTCTGCGAGATTTGTGAAATTTTTTGGATTAAATTAAACTATGCCCCAGAAAACATTTTCCATAGATTATATTCTTATTAATACAACTGAAGAAAAAAACTATATTAGTGACAAAAATTTCATAACATAATAAATTCTAACTATACCTCAAGGTCAGAGAACATGTCAGTTCATTAAGATATCTCACATTTGGTATATGATATGATAGAAAAAAATTTTACTGCGTCCAAACCACGTCCGGTGGGCCATGAAAAATTGGAAAAGAATCTTCAATTGAAAAATAGCAGTTATCATTCGAAGAAGGCATTTACCGGAAGGCGCATACCCCTTATAAAATTTCGCCAAATTCATTTTTTTTTTTTTGTGCCAATTATTGAATGTTGAAATTTAGAAAAAAATGGTGTGAAAAAAGATTGAAAAAATATAATTTTTCTCATAAATGTCTACTGAATAGACTACGCCCAGCATGTAGTGAAGAAAATATAAGCAGCGACTATTTGATGACTGAAATTGAAGATAGTGATCTCGGCGACATTTTCAAATAATGGATTTATTGATAAAAACACTTCGGTGCGCAGTAATTTCACGTTTTGGACCGGTCGATTGGCCACCAAGATCGTATAATATCACACCGTAATATAAATACTTTAGCACAAAACCATATCAATTTTGTATTTGAGCCAATATACATTACAATCGTGTTCTAGCATATTTCTTTGCTTTTCGAAAATAAAGATACAAGTATGTTAGTGCTAGATGATCTTTGGCACTGGCAAAAAAAATTAAAAACTGTCAATATTAGATTTACTGGGTGTGTTAGTTGGTGTAGTGAATTATTCAATTTGAATTAAGACTGGGCTCTCTCAATTGCGATAAATGAATGAGTCCAGGTATAAGAAATAAAACCCACAAATAAAAAGGATTTCCCCTAGTATGAAATAGAGTTAGTAATTTTAGTCAACACACAAATGAAGTTCTTTATTGTTTCTTATTTCAAAGCGTACTTGTCAAAACTAGTGATAGGCATATACTTGTGTGGACATACTCGTATAATACTTGTAGTAGTAATAGTTTCTTCTTTAAGTTCATGTAAATGTCTTGCATAACTTTATTGAGTCCTTAATTATATTTTAAAAGTATAATTTTGCTTTACATTTATTAGATATACATACATACATGACGGTATTCACGTATTTCTTTAAATATATTTTAACCTTATGTTTCAGGCGTCATTAGATGAAAGCGTGCCGGAATCGAATTACGAGGTTGATAATGATCAACTTGATTTGGATAGATCAAAACGAAGCGGGCGAGGATAGTAAGTTTCATCGTCGAGATATAAATTAAAATCATGTAAATCACTTTATGTTCTCCTTTAAGTATGCGTGGTCAGACGCAATCTCAATATCTGAATTTTGGAAAACCAGAACAGGATGGCAAAGCTGAAGCAGAGGCTAATGAACACGGATCTAGAACAACAGTTTGTATGAGCTCCAGAAAAATTATATATAGTTACATAAATAAATGAATAAATCTACAATTTTAGCTGGAAGCCATGGTATGGGACAAGCACAGAGTCAATTCTCAATGGGAGATTGCAGTGATTGTGCATCAAGTCCCACTTACGGTAAGTCAAATATAGCAATACTGGTACATAACAGTTTAATCACATATTTAATTTAGAATATCCCGCGGGTTCTCCCGATCCCCTGACTTATATTGGCGGTAGTGGTAGGCCAGATGCTTTAAGAATCATACCTGGCGCTGCAGGTACTGCTACAATTGGTGGTCCAGGAGCTGCTGGCACATTGAGGCAGGGAGGTGTTTCGGCTCCTGGCGGTGTACAGCCTAGTGGCCCTGGAGGTCTAGGTGCAAGAGGCCCTACTGCTGGGCAACAGCCCGGTGCCGGTTATGGTGTTGGTACTGTTGGACAGCCTGTTGGACCTGGAGGTGTGGGCGGTATTGGGCGACAGCCTGGCGCCGGTTATGGTGTTGGTACTGCTGGACAGCCCACTGGACCTGGAGGTGTTGGCGGTATTGGGCGTCAACCTGGCGCCGGTTATGGTGTTGGTACTGCTGGTCAGCCCACTGGACCTGGTGCTGTTGGTGGTATGGGGCGTCAACCTGGTGCCGGTTATGGTGTTGGCCCAGGTGGTCAACCCACTGGACCTGGAGCTGTTGGTGGTATTGGGCGTCAACCTGGTGCCGGTTATGGTGTTGGCCCAGGTGGTCAACCCGTTGGACCTGGTGGTATAGCTGGTATTGGACGACAACCTGGTGGTGGCTACGAAGCTGGTGTTGGTGGTCAACCCATAGGACTTGCACCCTCAACTCCTGGCGCAGGTGCTGGTGTTCAACCAGGTGCGATTATAAGGCCGGGGGCTAGACCTGGTACATCTTATGGACCTGGAATCGGTCAACAAACTGGAACTGGTGGCCCAGGAGCTGGTGGAGGACCTCAAGCAGGAGCTATTGTGAGACCTGGAGCAATTTATGGACAACCAGAAACCGTACAGCCTGGTGGCGCTTTGAGGCCAGGTAGTGGATATGGTATTGGACAAATTGGTGGTCCTAGAGTAGAAGGAGGCACAAGACCTGGTCAGCAAATTGGTGGTCAAGTTGTACATGGTGGTGCGTATGCTCCCAGTGCTGGTCTTCCTTCTGGTCAACCCGGGACAGGTGTGGTCGGGTCAGTTGCTGATCAACGACCAGGAGCACTTGTACAAGGTGGTCCACAAATAACCGGACAGCCAACCTACACAGGTGTTGCTGGCGGTTTACAACCCGATCAGACCGGTGGACTATATGTACCGCAACCAGGCCGTCAACCTGCGCAAATTGGAGGTGGGGTTGGTGGTGGTGTACCACCCAGTGCTATTTATGGGCCTGGTATAGGTACAACGGTTAGTGCAAGGCCTGGTAGTGGTATTCAACAAGGTGTAGATTTAAGTTCGGGTCAAATTTATTCCCCCGGTTTGGTACCTATTACGGGGTCAAGGCCACAAACTGGTATCGGCTATGCGCCAGGAACCCCAGGTATTCAAACTGGTGGCAGACCTCAACCAAGTGGTGTGCAAGCTCCAGGAGTTGGTATTCCCTCGGGATCTCAAATCTACGGCCCCAGTCCAATCGGTCAAGCACCTGGATCTGGTCAAGCTGGTATCCCGACCGGCGGTGTTACACGAGGTCAGCCAACTGGACCAGATGTAAGCACTCATCCATCTGGATCTTATTGGCAACCTGGAAGTGGAGTATCTGGTATTCCATCTGTACCTAGTGGAATTTATGCCCCAGATGTCATTGGAGGTCGGGGAGCTCAACCTGGTGCTGGTTATCAACCAGGGGTAGGATATCAACAAGGTGCTCAATTACAACCAGGTGCAGGATATCAACAAACTGGAGGATATCAACCAGGAGCGAGCTTGCTACCTGGTGCAGGTTTGCAACCGGGTGTAGGTTATCAACCACAAGTGAGTCCTCAACCAGGAGCAGGTGTACAACCAGGTGCTGGACTGCAACCCGGAGTAGGCACAGGTATAGGATATCACCCAGGAGCTGGACAACAACCAGGAGCAGGCTTACAACCCGGAACAGGATATCAGCCAGGAGCAGGTTACCATCCAGGAGCAGGATATCAACCAGGAGCTGAACAACAACCCGGAGCAGGCTTACAACCCGGAACAGGATATCAGCCAGGAGCAGGTTACCATCCAGGAGCAGGATATCAACCAGGAGCTGAACAACAACCCGGAGCAGGCTTACAACCAGAACCAGGATATCAGCCAGGAGCAGGTTACCAACCAGGAGCAGGATATCAACCAGGAGCTGAACAACAAACCGGGGCAGGCTTACAACCAGGAACAGGATATCAGCCAGGAGCAGGTTATCAACCAGGGGCAGGTTATCGACCAGGAGCTGAACAACAACCCGGAGCAGGCGTACAACCAGGAACAGCATATCAGCCAGGAGCAGGTTATCAACCAGGGGCAGGTTTACAGCAAGGTGCGGGAGTAGGTTATCAACCGGACGCTGGCCTACAACAAGGAGTAGGTTATCAACCTGGTTCTGGATATCAACCAAGTGGAGGAATACAAACTGGTACGGGTTATCAACCAAGCGGCGGACTTCAACCAAGTTCAGGTTTACAACCCGGCATTGGTTCACAATTGGGAGGAGATCAGCAACAGGGAACAGGAAGTTATGGCCCAATATTAGGAGGACCTGATGCTGCTCAACCAGGAAGCAGTCTGCAACCTGGTGGAGGTTATATACCAGGACCTGGTGTTATTTACGGACCAGGTGGTGCTCAGCCTACAGGTGCAGGTCCAGCGGGAACATACCCCACTGTTCCACAAACGGTGTCAACATATGGACAAGCTGGTGGTGATGGTTCTGGTGCACAGCAAGGTGATATCTATGGACCAGGCACATTACCTGGCAGCGGAACATACGGACCTCTTGGAGTTCCAGGAACTGGTTCTACTGGTGTCGGTGGAATTGGTGGTGCTGGTGTCCTCCCAGGTGGTGTTTCCGTAGGACCAAGCGCTTTAGCATATCCTGGAGCTGCCGTCCCTGGCGCGGGAGCTTTGGGTGAGTATAAGGAAGAAGGTAAATATTTAATTAAACGTATATTAAAATCAGTTACAAAAACTACAATATCAAAAAATATTAAATTTAAGGACCTGGCAACTTAATAACAGCAAGTGGCGCAGGAGGAACCGATGATGCATTCTCCCAAGCTGAATCTTCCATCAGTGAAGGGCAAGCAGCTGCTAGTGCACAAGGCAAAAAGAATGGCGGCACTGCCAAAACTCAGGTGTCAGGAACATATAGTGCCACTGGAACATTCAGTGCCAGCGCTTCAACTTCTGACAGCGATCGCTCAGCCAATGCCCAAGTGAGTGGAAATAGTGATGGAGCAATGAGTCAGTCTCAAGGACAAGGCGGCGCAGCACAGTCGCAAGCTCAGGTTCAAGTCAACTCGAAGGATGGAGGCACTAAAGCATCCTCACAAAGCGGCGGTGTAATCCATCAAAGTCAAAGCGAGGTATGTTAAATATTTGGAAAAAATAAAAACTTGTTTGGCAATGATACATTTACTTTCTCATTAAATTCCTTATAAACGAAAAGGTACAAGCTAACGATAAGGGAGGCTTGGCTGATTCACAGTCCAGCGGACCTGGCCAAACGTCATCCCAGGCTCAAATTGGTTTCCGACCCAATCAAGATGGTAGTGCACCACCAACAACGGGAGGTGGTCAAGCATCTGCTCAATCTGGTAGCCACTCAGGACAGAGTCAATCGCAGATCCAGGGCACATCCAAGTGAGTTTCTCTTACAAATATACATACATACATATATTGTAAATAAAGTTTAAATAACTAATTTCAGATTCGGTGTATCATATCACGGTGCAGCGCAGTCTGCATCCGGAACTAAGGAACAAGTTGCAAGCTACCGCGAACAAAATCGTGAACTATTCCACAGTATAAGCCAGTTTGGAAATAATGATGCGTAAGTTAATGCCCCTTTCCAGACACACATAACTTAACCAAAGTAAAAACAACTATTTCTAGTGTAACTGATCGTGTAGACACCGTATATAGTGGACCTAGCGGAACAGCATTGACAGCTGACGGCAACGCTTTACCAGATCTTGATTTGAAGTCTTCGAAGAGTGTTAAAGAAAGTAGGTTACACAAAAATTTTGACAAACATATTTTCAATCTGACATATACATATACATATATGTATGTGCGCATACTCGTGGAGTTTTGACAAATCATTGATATGATCTTCTGTACATATCTTGACGTAAAGCATTGAACACCTTTATTTGAGTGTTTGATAAAGAAACACACTCTGACTGTTTTGAATCTAGGCTAAGAGGGAGATTGCCAATCATTGTAGTTAAGCAAGCTCATCAGGGTATTGATTTAGGTAGAAATATGATATGTTTGGGGTTGAACAGTAGTTTTAACCCTATTTTTAAAAGGCAGTAGTTAATCTTTTGAGAATAATATTTTTACAGACTGAGTATAGATCAGATCGTATGGAAACTGTTTTATATTTGAAGAATATTGAGGAATACCAAATAGTTGTTTTTGTCGAATCTCCACACGTTCAAATTTTTCATAACTGTATGTTCAAACCATTTTCTTTTAGTCGTGAACGCCAACAAGGTTACGGACGAAGATTCCACCTTAAATGAAGATGAAGAAGAGGAACCTTACGATGAATACGATGATGAAGATGAATACTATAATGAAAATTCAAAGTTGGATAGTCAAACCGGTAACAAACCCGAATCCCAATCACCATATCGAACCTATACACAAAATTCACCGACGCAAAGTCAACAAGCTGCCGTACCCAATTCGCCTGATAAATATCTATTAGTACAAAATCAAAATGGACGTGTACAGAAATATCCCTTCCGATCGACCACAGAAATGGTGCCACGTGGCTTCCGCGGCACTGTTAACGTAGAGAAAAAATTCCACACCAAGGCAGTGAAATCTCAACCCACGGATAATGATCTAGATAGTGCTGAAGAGCAGGCGACACCCACGAAACACCGTACACCGGACAGCTATGTAACAGTGACCAAATCGATTACTGGCAGTATGGATAATACTAAGAATCCACCACAGGAAAATAAGAATTTCCAATCGACATACTACACCAAGTCATCGACTTGTGGCTACTTCACATTTTCCTGCAACATAGTATACGGTGCAAATGGTCGCAGTAAAATCTGCCGGCCGAAGGCACCAGCCAATGGAAAATGTTAGATTTTTACATCATAATCGATAATTTTTCGTATCAATAATAACTTAGTTGTTAAAATAAGCTGTAGCCTAACTCGAATGTATTCTTAAATTCCTAACAAAATGTAACATTTAAACTTACTTAAGTCGGATTAATTGTTTGCCACACAATGAAAGCATTAAAAGGGTGCCTTGAGCACACGCCTCAAGTCCCCAATGTCGTAACTAATAGTATATTTTGCATACTTACTAATTATAATACACTGCCACAGAAAGACCCGATAAATAGAAATGCCAAAATGCTTATTGATAATTTTTTAATAAATGTAATTGTTATTTTTTAACACAGAGCTGTTGTTTTAATAGTAAACCTCGGAAGATAGAATGAAAATGTTTAATGAATTTGCCATTCATTGTCACTGTGTGTTAACCAAATGTTGCCGAGATCACGAGTTTCAATTTCAAGAATCAAAAACGGTTGCTATTGAATTGATCATTTTTGTAGAAATATAAACCGATGATTCCACCAGCCCACAAACCACACCAAATCGTTATTTTTCCTGGACGAAATGGTAGCTCTTGAATCTCTTCAGGTTGCTCTTCGTCTCAAATGCGCAATTATGCTTGTTTACATACCCATTGAGCCAAAAAGGGGCTCAACGCTGAAAAAAATTTGGCTCGGGAAAGTTGGATCTAAGTACTTAGAATTTTTCAGCCCATAGACCGAAGCGATGTCGCTTGGGAAGATCGAGCGGCTTTAGTTCTCGCTCAAGCTGTACGGTTTCAATTTAAGATCTCGACGTAAAATGCGCAGCGTTCCATACATCAGTCCGAGCTGCTGCGATCGGCGCCGAGTTAAACCTCCATGGTCTTCGTGTACATTCTCAGCTACGGCTGCTATATTTTCTTCGACGCTTTCTGGATGTGGTATATTCGGCCGATAATTATCCAATAGTGAATGCTTGGTTTCAAGATGGGTGTTGCGAATAGTACGCTAAGTAGGCCGCTTATGTTGACCATAAGTTGAGCGAAACACGCGAAACACATAATTTACAAGACGTCAATTTTTGTAATAAAGTTAAACCATTTTTAAACGTTGTTCAGTCGTATGTCTTTGCGTGATAAAATGCCAAAGAATACTGAACAAAAATAATATGACAACTAGTCATGCGTCACACATGATCTGTCAAATAAAAAGACTATTGAGGGAAGAACATCTACTTGCATCACCGGTATTGACTTATACAAAGAACTTAAGATAAGCTGAAAAGTATAAAGTATGCTGCTGAACATATATCTACAATTTTGCCGATATAATAGTTAAAGTTCACTTATAGTTCATAACAATGATAATCGCCATAACTATGTAGGATAATTTGGCTACCTAATTCTTGGGTCAATCAAAATTATTGTACACTTAATTTGGGATAAGTTTGGTTACACCATCTGGCTGTCATGACATATATAGACCTACATTATCACTGCGATCTGAAGTTTTCTTTATGCTGAACGTCAACGTTTTCTACGAAGTTTAATAGAGACATTGATATCTGCTTCCAATACTTCATCCGGTCGCTTAAAGTGCGAGGCTCCTAGATATCGAGGGTATGTGACCTATTTTATCCACCAACACCCTGCCTATCGAGCTATGTCCGAAGGTTCTTGTGCGAAATTCACCTAGCGCCATAGAACTTGCAGCTGATTTTTAGCTGCGGAGCTTTCCATTGTGATGTCAATTGGTGGCAGGTAGATTAAGCTTTCTAGTGCAGCCGTTGGAGTGGTTCTTAGCGATCCCCCTTTGGAGAGAACAGCGAACGGCTTGTTGATCCTAGCATCTTCTTACACGCATAGAGAGCACCACTAGTTTTTCACGCTTTCTTTCTTAGTGAGGTTTCTTGATAGTTAACCCTTCCCATTAGGCCTTGGAAGTTTCCATGACGAGATCTTGTACCTTCTTGTAAAGACTACCATAACCGTCTTACCGTCATTTAACTTTAAGTTATCCGTTTTTTCCCTTTGGTGTAGCACGTTTAGAGTGCCACTCATCACGCTAATAGTTGTGGCTAGGAACTTGTTCGTCATTAGTATAGCTATGTCGTCTACATAAGGTAGCAGTTTTGGCGCTCTTCCATCAAATTTTCCAAGAAGCTAATTTTCTACAAGAGACCACAAAGAGGCGAAAGTACAACCCTGATGAGTTCCTGTTCGCGCTAATCTTAGCAATCTGCCGTCGTACATTCTTCCTGCAGCTTAGTATAACTTTTATCCATGCTATGATGAGCTCTGTCCCGAATTTTTCTAAACTATTAATGATTGGGCCATTGGCGACATTATTAAATGTTCCTCCTTGTCAAGAAAGACGCCCAGGTCATATTACTTATGCTCTGAGGCTATCTCTATATTTAAGTTTAACGACTAAATTTCAGTCTCAGTGGGTTTAACCTTCGAATAGTCGTATTGAGCCTTCGATGGGTTGGACACTGGAATCTCTCCAGAATTAATGAGGTTATACTTATTGGCCTATATTTTTTCGAATAAAGAAGGGACTTCTTAACCCGCCTTTGATTTGATAATTTTGATAAGATATCTCAAAAAAATCACTATACCTACTGTTAAACGATAGAAGCTTGATAATCGGGGCTAGAGAAGAGATAAACCCGATTTATGCATTGGGCAAGGGAACATTTTTATCAGAAAATGACGTACTTTGAATTTCTTTACTAATCTCACAGATTAGTCGTTTTGTCAAGCAGTTGTATGTAATGTCATTTTATCCATTTTTAGCACAATACCACATTTTTTCTAGGAAACGATGGTCTCTAAGGTACCCATCCATTGACCGATACTGTATAGTACGTTATGAAGTCACTAGAAAATTAGAAAATCCTTAAATCCTCGTATTAACCCGATTTAATACATTTTCAACGTCGGTCCCACCATTAATATTTTCAGGAAAAGATTTCCTCTGAATTTCATTAAGATATCTCGCAGATTGATTGATATTTTCAGTAAAGAAGTCAATGATAGGCACTCTGAGGCCTGAAAATTAATGATCCAATTTCGACCCATTTGATGGTATAGTTTAAAGGCAGTGTTTGGAGTTGTAATGAAATTTAAAATTCTCTCATATGTAAAGTAGACGTGGTTGTAGTCCGATTATGTCTATTTTCTCACAGTAAAATAAATATGTACGTCAGGGTAATGCACCAAATTTAGTTGAAATTGGGCAAGTGTTACTGAAGATATGGGATCCCACCCAAAATTAGGCAGTGCTACGCCCATTGTAGAAATTTTACACCGATTTACGAGTATATGCATCCCTACAGTAGCATCTTCATTGACATAATGAATGGTTCTCACGTTTCTCTTTAGTGAGTTATCGCTATTTGCATAGATTTGAAAATAACAGTTACAGTAACAGCATTGCAGACGGACAAAAACGGATGTTAGAACATCGACTTGACGGTAGATTGCTGGAAGCAAACCGGTAGCGAAGTTCATAGTTCCCAGAATGTTCGCATGGCGATGTTGAGAGCAAAAGTTGTTGGAATAAAATATAAAGAGTTGTTCAGATAAATGTATAGCCACTTAATTGGGGCTTCTTTTTAACAATCCAGGGATCGATCCCAAGAGTGTGTTAAAAGGTAGACGATTTATCGAGAAATTGTTTACATTATGATAATTTGTGCAACATACATAGTGACATAAAAAAGACGGTCGAGAAATTGTTGAATATATGTCTCGTTCCAGACGACCTTCGACCTCTTCAACTAATTGAAATATTAAAAAAAAGTGAAGGATATGGTGCTTGAAAATCGTCAGGCAAGAGCGGTTATCTCTCGTTAGTCCGTTCGAATGATTTTGGTGAACATTTTGGGTATGAAACGCGTTCTTGGTCGATTCGCCATGATAAAGCTTTTCCAAAAACAGTACAATTGTCACCGAATTCAAAACATAAAAAGCAATGAATACTATCGATCAACCACCGTATTCACCACTTTTAGCTCCGTGCCTCGTGGCACCCGTTTTCAGTCGATCGAAGAGATTAAACAAAATTCGCTGAAGGTGCTGAAGGCCATACCAAAGAATGCTTATGAAAAGGGTTTCGAGGACAGAAAAAATCGTTAACATAAGTGTATTACATCTGGTGGGGATTACTTTGAAGGCGGCAAAGTAATAATTGATTAATTATTACGCTAGTAAAAAAATTAATCATCAATTTAAGATCCTTGCAACAAGTAAAACACATTTTTTGCTTATAATAATTTGTTTCGTTTTTTTTATTTATTTTGCTTGCAATAAATCTTTTTTTCGTATTAGGGTTTCCATTTCACATTTATGCTTTTATTTTTTCATTTTCTTATTTGTTTTGCTTCTTTTTTTATTTTGTATTTTTTGCAGTTATCTGTATCCATCATTTTGGTTTGTATAACTGACAATTATTTTTTTTGTTTCATTTCATTTTGAGTTGCATTTTTTCACCATTACAATTATTAATTTGTTTTCCATACATACAAATGACACATTTAAATTTCCCGTTAAATTATTTAGTTATTTTACTTGCTTTGTAGTTGTAACTACTACATACTAATTATGTACTTACATATTTTATAAATTTTATTGAATAATAAAGTTCGAAAATTACTGTGCTGCTGTTGAGTTCTTTGCGTTTTGCAACGAATCTCTATCATACAAATAACGGTTTGTTTGCTGGACTTTTACTCAAATGTTTGTTTTGTTGCAATTTTATTTTTAAATTTTATACGAGGACTTTAAAGTGTGAAGACACTAAATTTCACAAAATTTTTAATTTGTATTGTAGCGAGTTTTGCTTAGTACTGTACATTTTTGTTTATTCTGTCAATTTGCTACAATGTGTTTGATGTTTGATCCTTGTGTTTGCTTTGTAATGCTTTTTAATGTTTATTTAAAAGATTTTTGCCGCCAAAGTCGGTTGAACAGCAGCGAAAAGTCTTTTGTGGGTTCTACCATATTTTTAGATTTTATTGTTTTTGTGTTTTTTTTATTGTGATTTTTGTTGCTGCCTTTGCATTTTATGACCGCCTTGCATTACAAATATTTAGTAAAAATCGAAGTTGTCAATTATTTTTCATAATTTGTTGTTGTTTTATCAATCACGTTATTCATATAATATATATTTTTCATACTTTTTTGAATGCTAAAAATTTGTTGAGTAAATTAAAATTATTTAGAAATCGTGTAGTTTTCTATTACTAAATTTTAAGTGTTTTGTTTTTGCATTTTCATTTTTGTTATATTATTTAATACAAAAGTGCTTTACTCGCATTGCTACTTTACGCAATATACTATATTGTATATATGTATGTATGTATGTATGCTATCATCTGAACAGCCATTAAGTTAAATTTATTTCTGTTTTAATATATATTTTTAATATTCACATATGTTGATTTCAAACTCTTGCATAATACATATCTTAAGTGTTTTATAAATTTTAAGACACGCACACAAATACGTTTATATCTAACAGGATTTATTCAAAAAAGACAATTAGAAAAAAGTTATTAAATGTTTAGACACATTAGCGTTTTATACTCGTATGTATGTACATTTTTTTGAATGCGTTATGAATTTTTATCAGTTGCATGAACTTTAGTTGGGAAGGGTTACCATCCGTTTAAAAATCAATTCCATAAAACTTATGTAAATATATGTATACAAGCGTGTACCGTGGTTCATATTTTAATTAATTCGCCATGGCATGACTTATTTGTATCAACAGCATGTTTAGAAGAATTGAAGACTGGCTTCGTTTTACATTTTTTTAGTTTCCGATATTATTTCGGGTAGTTTAAAACAAAAAAAAAAATAAACTTTGTGTAATGGAATGAAAATGGAAAATTAGTGATGTGTGAAATAACGAGAATTTTCCTTTAAAAAAAATATATACATATTTATATTCATTAATTAAGCCAACGTTTTCTCCAATCGTCGAAACACTTGTTAAACTCGATTTTAGGTTCAGCCCATAACTTTTTCAATGATTTTCGTATATTTTGTAAAACAGCGTCTCATTGAGGTCCTCTTTATTTTTGGAATTTTTGGAAATAGAAAAAAGTTACACGGAGGCAAGTCTGGTGAATAAGTAGGCTGGGGCATTGTTCAAGTATGGTTTTTGGCCAAAAATTGACGAACAAAATCTTTGATCTATTTCTTTTGCCAAAGGAAAGTCGCCCAACTCAGAAAAACACGTCTTTCCGAGAAGGCTGCTATAGACAAAGTAAGCAATGAGTACACCTGAAAATTGTATTGTACTTCAGTGGCATTTAAACAATTTTGAGAATGCGACTCTACATCTCCCGAAATTTTTATTTCAAATTTGCCGTTAGTTTTTGAACACACCTTGCATAAAGAGAACTTGCGGGCTCTTAGTTAAATTGTTTGAGAATTTTATAAATTAATTCATGGGCAGTGCTATCACTCAGCCAACTGGGGAAATATAATTTATTTATTATCAAATAGCAACTATGCATACAAGAGGTCAATTGAAAAATCTCCGGCTTGACATACTCGTATAGACTAGACAATTAAATCCATATGATTTTTAGTTAGCCGTAACCTGTAAAAGTCGCGTATACAAATTTGACAATTTTTTTGTGAATAATATAATTTTGAGTAAAGCATGTTTTGTTATTGTCAAAAAATGGCTTAAAAAGAATTTTGGATGTTGATAAAATATTGCTTTTTGAAGGGCAAAATACAATTGAAGCAAAAACTTAGCTTGATGACGAGTTTCCAGACTCTGCCTCAGAAAAATCAACCATCAAGGGTTCGAGGTGGTGAGATGAGCACCGAAAACGGTGAACGCATTGGACGCCCAAAATAATATTGGACAACCGTAAGGTGAAGTCTTTTAGAGATAGCAAGCAATCTGCAGATAACAACTGAATGTGTATAGTAGACCATATCATTCCCGAATATTTGGATATGAGAAAGCTCTGTGTAAATTGGGTGCCCCGCGAACTCATTTTTGACCAAAACCAATGACGAGTTGATGATTCGGACCCAAGGACCATCAATAGCGACTGTTGCATAGTGTCCATCTCCAGCGGGCAGGAGGTAGAATTTGACTGCGGTAAGGTATGGCTGTCGCAAGAGAAGAATAAAATATAATATGCATTATGTCTGTTTTTTGGCTTACCTTGTCTTGTCAGAAATGGTGCTATAATACTGAGCTTGAGCTAATATAATAGACTTTGAATGAGATTTCTTCTAGTGAAAATACATTTGAAGTTCGAACGAAAAACCTCACTAATCATTGAGTTTGATGGGTGCTCAACTGGTAGTAGCAAAAGCTGCAAGGTCTGCCCAGAGACTTAAATCTGGTAGCACGGAGAGTAGTTAGACCTTGGAGTACGCTCCAACCTGCTCATTGTGTTTGGACCTTTGGGGAGATTCGTGGTGACTGTGGTTTAAACTTCAAGGCATTGAAATTTCAATTCAGTGTGAAGTCGCACTGCGGCCGTGTGCCCAGCACGGCAAAGGTTTTAGGTCGGCCTCGAACGCGACTAAGGTTAAAAAGGTGTCCCTTCCACCTGACGTGTTTTTAAGCACCGTGGGTTAAGCCCGTCACCAGCAGGTATTCACGTAAAAACACAACGACTTTTGTTGCATAGCGTTATTGGTTCGGTTGAAGTGCGAAAGCGCTCATTCACCAACGATTTCAAGAAGACAATGAATAGTGTCATAAGTCAGAGAAAACGATGGCAAAAGTGTGGCTTCGCATTGCTTTCGCATCCACCGTATTCTCCAAATCTAGCACCCAGCGACTATTTGCTGTTCTTAGATTTCAAAGGAATGCTCGCTGAGAGAAATCTTCGTGGAATGAAGGGGTGGTCGCCGAAACGGAGACATATTTTGAAGCATAGACACACCGTAGTACAAAAATTGTTTCGAAAAGTTGGAGAGTCTCTATGATCAGTATATCATTCATGAAGAGTAGTATGTTGAATATAAATATAAGACTTTTGCCAAAAAAATGTGTTTTACTATGGTAGGTCGGGGACTTTCGAATTGAACTTCTACTTCGCGTGGCTGAAAGAAGAACGCGCTATAAACCACAAGATTTCAGGTAAATTCGTCTTGTAGAGCTCGTAAATTTTTAAAAATTTATTAAGAAATCCAAAAGGTAGGCCGATAAATGAAATAAATTAAGTCAGAATGTAATTTAATTAAATTTCTTTAGTGAACTTGCCTTAAATAGCGATGATTTAGATTTTCATCAATACATAATTCATTATAAATCAATATTTAAATTTAATCTCCACAAGCTATGCCGATGTTGATCAATTATTGCATGAACCACTGCATCAAAATGTAAGAAGTTCTCTTATTAACATGCTGTTATAGTTACATTAATACTCATGTAACCCAACAGAAATATATTCTTCGCATAATGCCAAAGAGTTTTTTCTAACATTCTCATAAATCCTGAAAAGTTTCAAGTTGTGCTGTCTATTTTCTACACATAATTTTACAGAGTTTTAATTTGTATTATTTATTGTTAAAAAAACGTTACAAATATTAATTAAACACCAGCTGCAGTTGCTAAACTAACAGCACATTACTTTAACACTCAGTAAAGTGCAGGCAGGCATATTTCTCATTTATTTACATTTGTATTTCAGTATGTCTAGGCAATTTAGTCTTTAGTGAAACTTTCAAAACTTTGAATTAAAAACCGAAACGATTTACCGTTACTCGGTGTGCTAAGGTTCTTACTGATTACATTTCTTTATACTTTTATATTGTGTGTGCAACTTGACTTTTATCTCTTACACAAATCTACGAATGTTTTTTTTTATATACATACATATTCATATATATACGCAAAGCTATTTTTCCATATCTTATAATAATATAATATAATGTTTAAAGCTTCGAAACTACGTTTACGAATTTCGCTTACACACTTACATACTCTGACACATGCATAAATCGTATAAATTATTTTTGAATATTTATTATTACTTTTTTATTTATTTTCTTGTTAGCATTTTTAGTGAAATCTCTTAAATTTCATATAAATAGGACACCAAGTATGTAGGACATTCAGGAGTGCAATTTTACGAATACAATTGCTATGCTGGATTTGTGACAAAGTCTTTTCCAGCACTTTAAAGTTCTTAAGGTTAGAGTGCACAAGCAAAATAATAAGCAAGCAAGTGCCTTCGGCTGGACCGAATGATAAATGCCTTTCATTAGAAGTTTACATTAAACTTAAGCTGTGATCTAATTCATTTAACAGAACAATGTTTTGGATAGCGATCGCTTTCGACCGAGAGATTCTAGATTATCAATAATTAGATTGTAAATAAATGGGCTAAAAACGCGCTTTCACCTTCGAAAGTTTACTCTATCGTTAATAGGTCGAGGGCTCGAGAATTGACGTTGTAGTTGGTGCAGGAATATGCTGTTCATAGTTAAGCATAAGGTAGCCTTTTAAGCTCTCGGACTATTACAATATATTTCAAGCTGAGGTCTTTGCTATTGCGAAAGCCGCGGAGCTGGCCTCTAATGCACCTGCAGGCAGTTCCAGAGTCAACATGTACGTAGACAATCAAGCAGCAATCAAGGCAGTAACCTCGTATCACATATCGGCCAGAAATGTCTTGGGAAGCAGGACAAAAGCATGGTAAAGAAAATCAAAACCCCATGGAGCGAGCTACCTGGGTGCAAAACCGCAAAAGTCTCGTGCAAAACGGTAGATCGGAAGTACACAAAATTCCTATTGGCACTCTGGACAGAAGCATGGTAAAGATAA